>NW_007727589.1:25927-142004 GCF_000696425.1 Galeopterus variegatus | reverse complement strand
TTCAAACATAAAGAGATTCCTTTCATCCTGGGGGGGGGGGGGGATAAAATTGTGTTTGGATCCCCAACTGCATCAACTGGAATAGAGATTGGCAAACTTTTTGGGGAAAGGGCCAGATGGTAAATATCTTAGGCTTTGTGGGTCATATGGTTTCCTTGGCCCACAGATACTCAGATACTACTCATCTGAACCACTGTAGCACAAAAGTAACACCAGATAACACATAAACAAGTGAACTTCGCTGTTGTCTGATAAAACTTTATTTATCAAACAAAAAGCAAACAAGAAAGCAGCAGGCTGAATTTGGTCTGTGGCCAATAGTTTGATAGCCTCTGAACTAGAACTTTTTTCCCCTTTGCTTTCTGTGGTTGGTGCCTCCAATCTCTACCACTTATTTTCTCTTCAAGCCCTGATGATCCAGCCTTCTTCACATCTTAAAAGCTAATATTTATTGAGAATTAAATTGTATAATGCATTAAAGATGAATAGATATGACTGGCATTTAGTAAGTACTAATACATATTATATTTAAAGTAACCTCCTGGTTCTCATTGCTCCTCATTTGATTCCCCTATCTTTATAAATTACAAAACGCTTGTCTACTCAGTTGCTCAAGCCAGATTTTCAGAAATCAGCTTTGATTCCTCTCTCTCCCTCACCACTAACCCATCTAGTCCTGTTGATTGTCTCTAACAAATCCAAGCAAGTCTCTACCTCCCCATTAGAATCTGGTAGTCCAGGCCACTACTCCCTTTTGAAAAATCATTGCAAAACTCTCAAACAGCTTCTCTCTACCTCTAGTTTTTCTCCCTTTAACACAACCGTCAATAGTTTTAGGATAAGATCTGACTTCCTGAACATGACTTTACGTAAAAAAAGGACTTCAAAAAGTTCATGGAAAAATGAAATTAAAAGATAAAAATAAAAAATATAAATTTTGTTTCTCAACATAAGCTCCATCAAGTTCAAGATACTTTGGTTAGTGATGATACCATTTAGTCCATCCCTAAAGAAATGAGGGTCTTGGGAATTTATCTATGTCAGTGCAGTCTTTTTTACATTATTAACTGATAAAAAATGGGTGCCCTTTAAAGATTTTTAAGATTAGGAAACAAAAAGAAGCCAGAAAGAGCCAGATCAGGACTGTAAGGTGGATACCTAATGATTTCCCATCAAAACTCTCACAAAATTGTCCTTGTTTAATGAAAAGAAGGAGCAGGAGCATTGTCATGGTGGAGAAGGACTCTCTAGTGAGGCTTTCCCAGACACTTTTCTGCTAAAACTTTAGCCAACTTTCTTAAAACTCTCACAATAGATGTTATTGTTCTTCGGCCCTCCAGAAAGTCAACAAGAAAAATGCCTTGAGCATCCCAAAAAACCATGTTCCGTGACCTTTGCTCTTGACTGGATCACTTCCATCTCTTGGTAGTCATGGCTTTGACTGTGCTTTGTCTTCAGGATCATACTGGTAAAGCCATGTTTCATCTCCTGTTACAATTATTTGAAGAGATGCTTCAGGAGTTTGATTCCAGTTTTTTAAAATTTCCTTTCAAAGCTTTGCTTTTGCCTGCAGCTGATCTGAGTGCAACAATTTTGGCACCCATTGAGTGGAAAGTTTACTCAACTGTAATTTTTCAGTCAGAATTGTGTAAGATGAACCAATTGAGGCATCTATGGTGTTGGTTATTGTTTCTGCTTTTAATTTTTGGTCCTTTTCAAGTAGGGCACAAAGAAGATTAATTTTTTCCTCACAAATTGATGATCTGCCTCTGTGGGTTTCATTTTCAACAATGTCTTGTTACTTCTTAAAATGAGTTATCCACTTGTAAAGTACTGATTTATTTGGGATGTTTTCCCCATAAACTTTTCATAACGTATGAACGATTTCAGAATTATTCCACCCAAGCTTCACCATAAATTTGATGTTTGTTCTTGCTTCCATTTTATTAGAATTATGTTGCTCTGATACAGGCTTTTTTCAAACTGAAGTCTTATCCTTTTTAGTGCCTCAAAGTAGATCCTGTTCAGACATGTTATAAAAAGTTAGTACAAGTTTATTTTGGTATAAAAAATTTTGAAATCCATGCATAGTTTTTCCATAACATGCATTTTCCATGATCTTTTTGAAGACGTCTCATATATTCCCTGATCTGTCCTCTGCCTTCTAGCCTCATTCTATCCCTTGTATTTTATGCTTCAGGCACACTGAACACAGTTTAGTTCCTTGAGCATGACATACCTTCTCGCCCCTCAGGACACCCTTACAGATTGTATAATCTTACTCTTCCAAATGTAATGAACTCTTCATTGCACTCTTCATAAATGTGATGAGCAATGAGAAAGATGACATTCCATCTAGCTAAATATGTATAACTGTATATTTGAAAGTTTATTTCTTATTTCTAACCGTAATGGAAAATGGGAGTTTATTTTCTTCCTCAAGGAAGAGTAATATTTTTACCTTCCAAATCATAAGCACAATGCACAGTTTTTAAAGCAGTACAGGATCCTCTCTTTGATTTGTGTTCTAGAATTTAATCCCACTTAAGTCCAATCTTTTTGTTATATATTTTATACTGATGAAGACCATATGGTTTACATTCTCTATTTATTTGAATACTATTTCATATATTTAGATATGAAAAGGACTCCAATTGCATAAAAAAGTTTGAAATCTAATACTTTAGTCAAATTAGATCATTGATCTTTTTGGACCCATATTCTAGGTTTTTCTGAACTTATTCCACACTACTGAAGTTCCCTATGCTTGACATGCACTCCTATCTCATTTCATTGAAATGTGACTTATTCTTTAAAGTCTGGCTCAAATCACAAACTTTTCAAGAAGCCATCCAAAATTCAATTCTAGTAAGAAATGATCTTTCTAAAATCTTATAGCATTTTGTGCTATTGACAGGCTATCTAACATATCTTCCATAATAGATCTTAAACTTTTTGAGAGTGGGTCTATGATTTGTATAATTTTTGTATAATTTGTTTAATTTAAAAATGTTCTATAACACCTGCATAATAGCTTTTTTATTAGAAATACAAACAGTCATAATGAATGAGTATATTAAATTTGTAATAGCAAGAAATTCATAAAGGGCCACAGAAAATGATTGCATTGTGTAATGATAAATACAGTAATTATCCTGATTTGAGCATCACATATTGCACGCGGGTATTGATATTCAATGCTGTACCCCACAGATATGCACAATCAGTTATATTTCAATAAAAAACAAAAAACCCAATAAAAATAAATAAATAAAAATCAAAGCATTTGGATAAATGTGAAAGTGGTTTGAAATGCAAAAAGTACAATATACTGGTAGAAAAGCATTTTTTTCAATTGAATGGGATTATTTATGTCCTTCTGACATATCACAACTTTCCTAACAAATAAGATAACAAAGAAATATGCATCTTACTGGGACATAACTCAATGCAGAATTCACTAAAACAGATTAGCAAGAAGAGTTACTCAAGAGAGATTTTAGAAGTAAAATCTCCAGTAATGAATGCATAGGACAAAATAAAGAGCGGCTTAAAGAATTTTTAAAAATATCAAAGTTCTTAGTCTGGTGGTCTATTTAAAATTTTAAGAGTTTTTGAATACAATGAAATTTTTATTAACCTTAGTATATTAAAACATTTCATTGAAAACAGAGTAAAACAATGGGGACTATTTTAAAAATAAAAAGCAATTTATACCAAGAACAGATAAGGAGAGGCTGATTGAGTAACCATAAAAGACCAAGAAGATAAAGCAGATTAAAACTAAATGAACTTTCATAGTTCTTATTCAAAATGAAGCAGAGATATTGTAAGGTTTTACTGACACATACGAATATTCCATGAAAAAGCTAGAAAAAAATAAATATCTTTAAAATAAATGACATCTTTATGATTTTTCCAAGTTTGTTTCTACACATTAAGATAAATGCAAATAAATAGGAACAAGAAATAGTATTAAAAAGAGGAATAATCCAGTATGTAATATGCAAAGAAATTTTATTGAATTTGAGGTTATGTAACTCAGAATAAGAAGGCTAATTCATATCTAAATATATGAAAGATTATTCAGATATACAAAGAATGTGAACCATATGGTCTTCATCATTATAAAATATAAAATAAGAAAGATTTGACTGTTAAGTGGAATTAAATTCTAGAACACAAATTAAAGAGAGGATCTCGTACTGCTTTAAAACTGTGCATTGTGCTTATGATTTGGAAGGTAAAAATATTACTCTTCCTTGAGGAAGAAAATAAACTCCCATTTTCCATTTCGGTTAGAAATAAGAAATGAACTTTCAAATATACAGTTATACATATTTAGTTAGATGGAATGTCATCTTTCTCATTGTTCATTACATTTATGATTTTGTTTTCAATACACAAGAATTTTCATTTGTATAAAACAGTTTTTATTGTCCTTATTTTTTGGGAAAATCTTTCCAAATAAAATAAGTCACATGAACACAGATTTCTGAAATAGTCTTTGAATTACTTTTCAAGAAATCTGTTTTAACATATCGAAGTAGAGCTTTATCAAATTGGGGGTTCCAGTAAGATAAGTTCACAACTGACTGGTTAATGGAGGAGCAACTCATTCTGGCTGACAGCAAGTCAGAAATCTTTGGTCATCCATCTTCCCCTTGACATGGGTAGCTGTAATTCCAGGATAAGATCACTGCTGGCAGTCAGAGGAGGAAGACAAAAGGGGACAAGTAGATGAGATATTTCAAATGTCAATGGGACTGGAACAGATATGATAGGAGGCGAGCGGGCACCAATCCCCTACCTTTGGCCACTACATTTCCTTTGGAAAGGAGGGTTTGGCTGAAAGGTGTTGAAGTAAAAAATGCCTCGATACCTCAGTTATGCTCACAGTCTCCTGGAGGCTCTGTGTGGTATTCTGCCATTATTTCCCTGTCTCTACACCTTTCCATTCTTTCTTATACTTCTGCATTACATGTTGCCTCACTATCAATTTTCTCATCAGAATATTTCCCCACCTCAACTCAAACTTCTCTATTAGCTCTCATTCCACTCCCATTTTCTAAGTAATCATGAAGGTTCAAGTAAAAAGCAGTAAATTGCTCAAGTACCAGAACAAAACCAAAACCGCTCCTTGGACTAAAAGCTACATAAATTGCATTCTTACGTTAGTGACAAACTTTAATGCCTAAGGGAAGTACACTAGATTCCACTTTCCCATTATTTCAATCTAACCATATTTCTAGGTAAGATTAAAATCTATTGCCTCTCCCTCCTATTGTACACATAGTATACAAACTCAGATCCTATGCAGTTGAATTTAAATCAAAAGGTCACTTGGCTTCGTGGATGGAAAGATGAGCCAGACTAAGTTAGTATTCTCTGTGATACACTCTTATCTTACAGGTACTTTTTCATCAAGACAAGCTTTGGAATCTTGACTAATTATCACTTTATTTATCTCTTAAGGCCTGTCTGTCCCACTGGAACATAAATACCATATGAGGAAGATGCAAATTAACACATACCATGTTATTTGTCACACAGTAGAAGTTCAGCAAATATTTACTAAATAATAATATGTTATACTAAAATATTATAAGGTAGAGAATAAAAGAGTGTCAGTTAAAAAAACCAAACATTATATTTCATCTTGGAAAAAAAAGAAGAATTTGTTAGAGCAGCAACAGAGAGAAAAGATGGATTCTGCCATACTGTTTTTTGTACTACAAAGTCTGCAATACCAAATAGCTCTCAAAATCCAAGGGGACAATGAGCCAACAGACCTACTTTTTTCCCATACATTGTAAAAATGAGCTAACATTACTCCTGTGTCATTATTCCTAGTTACACTGCCTAGTTAGGATTTTATTAAATTGCCAGCAAAGAACTGTAACTGTCTCTTTGGAAGTCTTCCTAGTAGAAACAATTGAATAAAAAGCATCTAATGGCTCCTTATATCTACTCAGAGTGTATGAGAGTTTCATTTAAAATGGACTTTACCTTAAAATTAAATTTCTGTTTGAACTCTGATGGTCTCAAAAACCTTAAAGAGTTTAATTTTAATGAAATTATAAGACTTCTTTTTCTTGTATGTGTTTCTCAGCTCAGAATTAAACTCTTTATGGTTTACTTATTTATAGTTACTAAGCCTTTACTGATTACTATCATGGACAATGCCTCTCAGCTATTTACATCTTAAAATTACATCCAATTAAATTAAATAAAGCCTATACTAAATTAAAGGTACTTCACTGAGAAATCTTTATATTGAAAAGAAAATTTTTTCCCCATAATGATACGAATGAAACTAACTAGTTATAAAAACATACTTTTTGAAATAATGGGGTCACATAAAGAGTTCCAGCTTTGGAGCTGTATCTGCCAACCGTGAGACTTCTGAGTCTCAGTTTTCCGATGTGTAAATGGGAATAATAAAGCATGTATCTCAAGTTGTGAAAATTAAACCAAAAACTCACAGTATTTCTAATTATGTTTTTTAATGACTGATAAATTCCTTTCCTATTGACAAAATCTAACTCATATCGTCATGACCCTGTTACAAATAGACCTTGCAATATCTCCCTATAGCCAACCCTGTGGTTCTAACTCCTTTGTCTGACATTATTTGTCAGAATGTTTGCTAAAGACTGAGGGGGGGGAGGGGAGGAGAATGGGGAGTTACATAATGGGCACAGAGTTTCAGTTTTGCAAGACAAAAGGAGGTATGGAGATGGACCATGGTGATGGTTGTACAACATAATAAATGTGTTTAATAGCAGTGAACTGTATACTTAAAAATGGCTAAGGGTAAATTTCATGTTGTATAGTCTTATAGCAATTAAAATTTTTAGAGCAAAAATATGAAAGCTGAGTTAATTTCCATTAACAATAAAATTGCTTTCTCAGCTATATGTTGATCCTAGCTTGCTACAGAACTACTTTAACACAATTCATGATAATGTTAATAATAGCTTTAATAATAGCCATTTATAGGAAATATTTTATTTACCTCACCTACAATACTTGCATCACTTAACCTTGGTAAATGAAAAATAGTGACATGACTGTCAATATTTTTAACTAATAATGGGTGATAGTATTATAAGTGTTAAAACATTATTACAATTCCAAAGGTGAGAATTAAGTCTAAATTTACTGTTAAAGGTGCATTTTTTTGTTAGAATCTTTAACATGCCATATCCTATAGGGTTAATTTGAGATTTCTGATGATGTGAAAAGACAATACTACTACTTAACATCTCTATTACTGTTCATATTACTAAGTTCTCTCCACATACATTATTGTATTTAATGTGTGCTTGTGTATTTATAGTGCTTTATCTTAAATCACTTTCTGCATGCCTGGTCTGAATGCTGTCTAAAGGAATAAGCATTAGGAAGGATCCAGCATTATAGAGTGAGGTAGCAACTGGGTTTCTTTATGTTAATTGATCTGTAAATTCAGCAAACATTGACTTAGAACTAGTGGTTTCAAGCTTTTTAAAAGCTCACCTCCGCTTCAGTAAAAAATTTTTTATAAATGGTACACACATTATATTATACTTTTATAATACAGAAAACAAATTTTTTAAAAAAGATTAAAACGAATAAATATTTGCAAATAATTATTTTTAATGGTAAAATAAGACTTTAAGCTCTCAGAAAAAATGTTTGAGGTAATTCATAATTTTTAAAAATATTGGTTTAATGCTGTGTGGCAGTAGTAGACTATGATTTGTTTACCTAACTGCTTGTTCTTTTTCCTGCGCACTCTCTAGACTCCATTTCTTAACCTCCCATTTTCCAGCATCATCCTTGAGACTGAGCTGTAACTAATGGAATATAAGCAGAAGTGACTTTACCATTTACAATTCTTGTCCATAAAAACTTCGCACGTGCTGGCTGGATACAGAAGGCTTTAAGGCCTTAGAAGAGGGTAAAGCCAGAAGATGAAAAAGCCTTGACCGTGGAAGACCATAGAGAAGGCCACCCACCTACTGGGAATATCTGCATTGCACTGATATTTCATCAATAACTAAACTTCTTTTGTATTAAGTTTTCAAGGTTTATACATATTACACCAACTGGTATTATGTTAGGTAATAAATAGAACAATTTGAAGGTCTGCTTCCAAATTCAGTTTTCTCAAACTTAGTTTTCATAACAACATAGTTGTAAAAGAAACTTCACAAAGACATACCATAAGCCATATAAAGTATAAACTCAAGATAAGGTTCACTGTTACTTAATAGTAGACATAAATTTGCATTTTATTAATCCTCTTGATAACTAAGAATTTTTTGGTGAACTTGTCAGATCTTAGAGTATCATTGTATTTTCTTTATTAGGGGCTGATGAAGATCTTGACTTGGAGTAGAAATTACAATCTTGGTATTACACTCAATCCACAGTTTCATTGCAAGAATCTTTTTAAGCCACTTGCCCATTTTCTCAATATTAGTTTAGTTAAAACTAACATACGTCTCCAGAAAGGCATGAGATACCTGACCATCTGACATCTGGACTAACTGAGAATATCAAAGTGAAGCCATATATTAAATATTAGTAAAGGCTAATTTCTTTTTTGTTTTTTAGACTAAAAAAAAAGTTCTACCATTTCTTTTCCATCCCACAGAGAACTGAATCATGTAATCTCTTGAAGTACGTGGGCCTCTCATTGAAGATCACTATATTTAATATTATACTAGACACTGAAAAGGATATATTAAATAAGAAAAACAGTCTAGCCAGGAGACAGACAAATATATAAATGATTACAGTTGCTAAATATTATGAGTAAATTTAAATTACTATGTGAGTTTGGAAATTATTACAAGATGAAAAGAGCACAGATCCCTCCTGAGTCACAATCTCCACTTAAGCTCTGGATCCAAAGCTCTCTCACCTGCTCAATTGCTCCCACAAGTACCCCTCTCCCCTTAAAAAAAAAAAACTCTTTTGACTCATTCTCCCCCAAGCTATAGTCCTATTTTTTTAATTTCCTTTTTTATTAAAAAAAAATCCTAGAAACAGTTGTTTTTACCTTCACTGCCCAATACACTAGTCACATGTGTCTATTTAAATTTAAACTAAATTACAATTGTAAAAATATTAAAAATCTATTTACTCAGTTACACTAGCCACATTTCAAGTGCTCAATAGCCACATGTGACTAGTGCTACCATATCATATTGGACAGTGCAGATATAGAATGTTGCCATCACTGCCAAAAGTTCTATTGAACTAGCATTAGTCTACATTATAACAGAAAAATTAAGGGTGAAGTCTCTGAATCCAGACTGTTTGGATTCAAATCCCGACTTCTACCCTTGACACTAGCTGAGTAAATCTGGGAAGGTTATTTCTCATCTTCCTCCTTTGGTTTTCTCATCTGTAAAACGGGGATAATAGTAACTTATTCCTGCTTTATAACATTGTTGTGAGTCTTTATCCACCACTGCAAGGCTTGTCAAGGTTTATCAAATTTCTCCATCTTGCCAAATCCACTGGTAAATTCTCAGTCTTCATCTCACTTGACCTGTCAGAAGCTCTTGACACAACAGATTATGTCTTCTCTCTTAAAATATTTTCTTCATTTGGTTTCTATGAGATACCATATTCTTTTTTTTTTCCTTTAATGGTTACTCTCTCTTACGTCCTTTGATGAATTCTTTCTTTTCCTGACCTCTAAATATTGGAATGTCCTAGTGCTCAGTCTTTAGTTTTTTTCTTTGATTCAAGTTACTCCAAGTAATCTTATGCATTTCCACAATACTAAATACTACCTGCTGGTCACTCCAACATTATATCCTTAGCCTTGATCTACTGGGCTCTAAACTCATCTATTAAATCAATCATGTATCAACTGCACTTAGATGTCTAATGGGCATCTCAAAAATCAACATGCCTAAAATAGAACTCTTGATTCCCCCACAAAGCTGAATTGGTTATAGATGTCATACATCTACCTAATTTTAAGTTTTTAAGTTTTCAAGCACTTAAAATTTTAAGTTTTCAAAGCACTTTCTTATACATTTAAAAATGTCACCTTTATAAAAAACCTGTTAGGACAGCAAGTGTTAATTCCATCCATCAGATGAACATGCTATGACTCATATGTTGGGCACATTTCTAAAGAAGTTGTATTGAACATATTGTATAACCTAGAGTAAGCAATAGTATCCAAGTCTCCTAATTTTCTCCATATGCTTTCTACTAGGTTATAATGCCTATCAAGTCATACTTAATTCTTTAGATATAGTGATTTTAAAGATGAGTTTCCTATTAACAGGCAAAGAAGCATACAAAATAATGTTAGTATAAGAGAGATATGATTTAGCTGCTCTGTGTGCTGGCCAATATATTTTTATAAATCATTTCTCCTTTGCCAATTATTGTTTACATATGATTAGCATGATCATCCAGAACCATTTTCTTACTCTATAGGAAGACCCCATTTTGCTGAGTTTTCTACTCTTCAGAAGGCAAATAAGTAGTCTTGTCTGATCTTGAAATCCATAGTGATGTAATAATATTTATTTTTACAATGATAAATACCATCTTAAAAATTGAAAACTTTATATCATTCATTAAATGAAAACTCTTTAACTTAATTATGTGTAGATCTCCATATAGAGGCCAGAAGAATCAAGAAATGAATTTTTGAAAATGCAAACATACTACCTGGAAACTCACATGGTATTTCTTGGTTTTAGGTTAAGTTACTCAATACATCTTACATATTTATATATAAACAAGGGAGCTATTGTAAAATCCAACATCATAAACCAGTTCATTACTTAAGATAATTACTTAAGATAATTTAGTATCTAAACTATTTGGTCATATCGTTAAATAGTTAAATTTGAAGATTTCCTTTTTAAGTACCGTTAATGCTCATGATTGCATCTTTTTTCATATGAAAACAAAACATAGAAACCTTACTTGAAACATATACACAGAAATGTAGAATTTAGAAACCCATTGCAAGTTGGGAGTCCAGTAATTGTAAAACAATCTCTGTTGGCTATTCTGTAGTTAAACTCAGGCTTTAAAATGAGAGATAATCTGAATTCCATTGTCAATAGGTCAAAGCTATTAGGTAATTAGGTAGGAATAATTGCAAATTTTAAGAACAAGTAAAATTTTAACTCTTATGATGCCACTGTATAGTAATGAAGACAAGGACAAAGAGCCTTTATTTTCTGCTTTGCATTATATAGGAAAGGGCTATACAATATAAGATGGAACAAGATTACTTCTTAAATCTACCAACGTCATAATGTTTTTGAAGATAAAAACCTACGACTACTCATATATGAAAACAAAATTGGTATTGTTACATTATCTCAGTGTATGGTCAACAGATATATAATTCTATAATAAAAATATTGTCAAAGAAAAATATATGGGATATTTGTGACAAAACTGTCAAGACATGAAATTGATCATTGAGAAATATTGACCATTCTCTTCTTGAATTCTTCTGTATTTTTAGCTTTTGTTGACACTATCCTCTCACGGTTTTTGTCCCTTCTCCTTGGTCTCCTTGGGCTTCTTTTCTCTGCCTAATTCTAAAATGTTAATCTCTCACAGGGCATTATCTTAGCCTACTGCTCATTTATCTGTAATGTTTTTCTTGAGCAATTTCAGCCATGTTCATTGGTTTAATGTTTTAAGTATCATCTAAACTTTATAACTCTCAGATTTAGTCCCTCTTTCTAATAGTAGCTTCAGAAGTGTTTATTTAAGTATGTCTAGACATTTCCATTTGGAAATGTCCCCAGACATCACAAATTCAAAATGTCCTAAATCAAAGACTCATCCCTCTCTTCCTCTAAACTACTCCTCTTATACTTTCTATATCCATTAATGGCACTACCATCCACCTAATGATGCAAGTCAAAAATACAGGAGTCACTGTAGCATCTTCTCTTCTTCACCTCCTCACATTCAACCAGTCACTAAATTGGGTGACTGACTACTAATTTTGCTCTTTAAAAATTTCACCCCTTTCTATCTTTATTACAACTGACTTAGTTCAGGATGTTATCTCTTGTCTGAATTATTGTACTACTTTGCTAAGTGATCCTAAAATGCTCTTTCCCAAATGGGTACTTAAGTTTACTTCTTCATTGTAGCCCTACTAGAATATAAGCTCCAAGTGGAGAAGGATCTCTGTCTTCTCATGTTTTTCTCAGGGTCGTCCCTGGCATATGGTAGATGCTCAAAAAATATTTGTTATATAAATAAATGGAAGCCTGAATGTCTACAAGTTATACAAATATGAACATACCAGTCCTCTACTGAAAACCTTTTAAAACTTCCCATCACATATAAATATGATCTACAAAACTCTCCATGACCTGGTCCCTATTTATCAGCCTCATCTCTAGGCACTCAATCCAATATTTTATGTTAAAATTACATGTAACTGCTTATCATTTCTGTACACATCATGCCTCTATGCCTTACTCATTATGGTTTCTATCTGGAACACCTTTCTAATTGTCCTTTATCTAGTTAGCAGTCACTCTAGTCACTGAGATGATACCTCGAATCAGATATAATTTCCAGTAATTCATTCCTGGAATTCCAAGTTGGGTCAAGTCTCCATCTTAGCACCTAGTGCACTGTCTATGTAATTTTACTTTTACCACTGACATATGACCTTGAACAAATCTGTTTAAGTATTTGTCTCCTACTAGATTGTAAGCAACTCGGGTTATAAATGATTTCTTACTTATCTCTTTTCTCCACGTGTCTGGCACACAGTAAGTGCTCAATATATATCAAAAAAAGAAAGAAAGAAAGAAAGAAAAATGCTGAATGAATGGAATTAATTTTTTACTTTAACACCACAATTCTCTAGCTTGTAGTCTTAATAATGTCCATTTTAGGTTCCTTTTATTTTTTTTAATTAATAGACTTTTTTAGAGCAGTTTTACATTTACAGACTGTTTGTAATTTTTAATGAGAAAATGCAATAAATAAAGTTTTAACTACTAGATAAGTATTTTAATAAACCCCCTCAATTTCAAAAGGCCAACATCCAACATATGAGCACAACATAGTTAATTATGTATAACTACAAGCAATGTTAAGAATCATTTAAATATGATCTATATGTCCACAGTCTATAGATTAAACTTCTACTTATATAGTAAAATGCAAAATAACACTTTAAAACACCAAGTGAAAAAATTCCTAAAACAAAAATCACATTAAATATAGTTATACTCAGAATATGAGGAATACCATCACATAACTATTATATTATTATATAAAGCTCAATTTCCAGAATTACTAATATAGTTTGTAAAATCAAGATTAGCTGGGCCCAGGAATTAATGTAACCTTAATTTCTTTTGTGCTGTAGATTTATGTCCTGACTTCTGTGTATAAAAACCCTAGTATTTGAACATAAATTAGGTTTAATTCAGTTGCCTATAATTTCTTTTGCTGTAAAAGAAACACCATACTTACATGCTTTTGTTTGTTAAGTAGAAGATATGTTATTATTTTCAAAATACCAGGGATTTAATGTTTAATTATCAACACCCATTTGAAAAAAGACATTACTTTGACTCACAAATTTCTTAATTGCTAACAGTGGCTGAGTAGGAGTGTTGTGTCTAATTTATTTTTGCAGATGTGATTTAGAAACTGAATTTTAAAGTAGCAAAGCTTTGAATATCTTCACCGTCAGCAGAAAATTCCTCCATCCTTGCTGCTGGAGAATATTTCTGCATGAAGTTTAAACAGGGAAATAAAAACTGCAGTGAGAACGTTGATATTACTGGTAAATGTTGCTTACAAACTGAAAAGGAAGTTAGGTTGTCAGCAATAAAAGAACTATATTATTCACACAAAATATGAGGCGTCATCGTCATCTTCGTGGCAACTTGCTGGGAAGGAAAATTAATTCGGCTGGTTTCAAGCTGAGGAACCTAAAGAAATGGAAATATCCCAGAGTACCTTTACAAAGGTCAGCAACTGGCAATCAGGGGTACCACAGCTTAACTCCTCCCTGAGGAGGAAAGACATTATATATATTTCAAGAATAGTGGTCAAGTTTCACTTTGAAGCAGGCTCATTGGTCACTGAAAAAAACATGATTATTATGTTTTCGGAAAGGTTAACTAGTTCAAAATGTCTCTTTCCCTCTGGAACATGTCATCGTCCACACATTACTGCAATAAAATAAGTAAGAGAAAAGAATATAATATTGTAATGACAACTCAAATACGAAATTAAAGGTAACATAAAAATTCCTACCCGTTTGGCTGAGCTGAGAAGCGCTGCGACTTTTCCGGGAGAGACCAACAATAGCTACCATTTTGGCCCCAATGCTAGAGCGCCGCTTTTTGCTGCCGGTGCCCAAGGCGCCCACCGCAGTGTCAGACTGGCTGCCATCATTCTTCTCCAGTGAGCACATGTCTCCACTGATGCTGGTGCTTTTAGTCATGTTCTTCCCTGACATGCCCATTTGTCTGCTTTGCATTTTGGATGTAAAGACACTGTCAGCCGAAGATCATTAAAAGTGAGGACAAGGGTAAAAAGGAAAAGACAGAAAAGGTATTTTAGATGAAATGTCTGGAGTACAATTAAATTATATTATCTATGGAACATATTTTTAGGATTTGAAAATTTTCAGATACAAAGGTTTTCAATGTAATTTACTACCTGGGGCCAACATTAGGAACTATGCAAAATACCACTTAGGATTTTATTTCTGCTGTCAAAGAAGCCATTAGTTTGTATGACCACAGGAAAAAAAAAATGCATGAAAAATCAGTGGGCTCATTTAAGAGAATATGCTGTCCTGCCAGTGCAAATACTGTTTTTAGGTAGCCATACAACATAAGGAAGAAGTTTCTGAAATCATTTTTCTTTAATTTACTTTACCATTGCTTTGGAAAAAATTAGACAAGTGGGGAAATTTTACAAAAAAATGGCAAAAATGATAGCATCCATTGCTAAGCGTAGCCCTTTCAAATAAGTTTTCTCATTTTATAAAAACATAGTAAGGTTTATCTAATAATGGTTAAATTTCATTACAGGGCTTAACATTTTCATTGTCTTTGAATCGAAAATAATTTATTTCACTTTACTTAACGTCATAATTATTGCTATAAATCTATATTCCAAAAGTAAAAAAAAAAGAAAGATTTTCCTCTAGCATTCATTTGAAAGAAAGAAAAATCAATGTCAGTTTTCTAGACAATATGGTCAGAAAGCAATCAATGAATCACTGAAGCATATGAGCCAATTGATGATCTACTACTAGCCTAATACTAATACTGCAAATGAGAGTAATTAAAGAAAGGACCTTGGCTTTTTCCACAATTATTGAGGTGTGGTAGGAGAGTGAAGAATCTGGAAGCAGGATATCCACCTGGCCTCCATAAATGTGGGAAGACTTACTTACATGCCATCAATTTTTGACTAACGTTAGAAAGTTTCTGCTTTCATTTGGTTCTGATAATGTGAGTGTTTAACACATAAATAAAGTAATAAAAGAAAAAAAAGAAAAAAATAGAAATATTTTTGTACATCACTTAAAAGATGAGAATTGGAAAACTGACCTACTGAGGTAAATTCTTATCTCTAATTCAATATCTTGGTCATCCAGAAAAAAATTTTGTTTTCTATCATAGAGTAAAATCTATCTAAAGGCTAGAATCACATGTTAATTTTATTTACCTATGTACATTTTCTCTAAGTATTTAAGAGTGGAATGGTCCAGTGTGAAATTTTGAAAAAAGTACAGTGAAGTGTACTATTTTATCCCTCACATTAGTTTTAAGAAGAAATGAGGTATACATAGGCAAAGAGGGAGCAAGAAGAGTATATATGTTTCTATAATACCCCAAATTGATAATTTTCAAGCTTATTTGATTTTGCTATTCTTTAATAAGCAGCAATAGAATAGAGTTTTGGAGGCAAACAGACATGGGCTTGAATTCCAGCTTTACTGCTAATCAACTGACTTCAGAAGAGTTATTTGCTCCACTTTGAGCCTTAGGTTCCTCATTTATAAGATTAGAATAATTTATTTTCCTTTTTTATATTAAAGAATAGAGATGACGTGTCTAAAGTAAAAATTCAGTAAATGGAAAACATAACAATTATTATTAGAGGATATGGACAATAGATAAAATAAGGTTAAAGCCCTTCAACATGTATTATATAAATAACAACATCAATAGAAATGATATATGTAATTATAAATTGAAAAGCTTTTTGAGATTAAAATGTCTAAAATGGTTTTAATATAGCCAGTATTATGTAATAAAGAGTAGACTGCACTGAGAGTCAAGATATCTGGGTTTGATCTTTGGCTGTACCGACTAACCTCATGACCTTGGGAGAGTTGTTTTACCAATACGGAATTAAGTTTCCTAATTTAATAAATGAGAAATCATAAATAAAGCACTAAGCAGAATGCTGATGCATAATAAGAGCTCCCAAAATTCTCTTCTCATTTTTATCACCATCATCATCATCATCCATTAAGTATCCACTAAACATAGTGAAATGAAATATCTTTAAGGTCCCCTTTGACTATGAAATGCCTTTCACTTAGTTAGATATCTTTTGTTCCATGGATTCTGGGCAAACAAACACAGAGATGTAACATGATTTTTCATAGTGTGCTGCCATCAGAAAAGGTATAACATAACACAGAAAAGCCAAAGTTTAGTTGAGACTATGGCTTTGAAAATAATAACATATGTTCTCTAGTCATATATGTGCTCCAGTTATATAGGAATTTTCACCCCAAATATACAGTTTTCTAAAGAACTAGTTAATTTCTACCTACAAAGGAAGTTAAACTCACAAAACATTGCTTATTGTAGCTTGTGATTTTTGCATTTTAATTATCACGGTTGAATATAAAGGCCGTAAAGAATTTGACCAAAATCAAATAACATACTACAATAAAATACTAACTGGACCTGATAAATCAGTTCATAGATAAATATTTTACTGACAATTTGGTTTTAAAGAAGTGCATTTCTGTCCATCCTAACAATTTTGATAATGCATTATTTACAACAGGGCTTATTAAAGTTTTGTAAGAGGCATATACTTTTCACCACCTTGAAACTTAGAGATCACCAGGGGTGAGTTTTTGAATTCTTGCACTGGAGTTCTGTGTTTTGAGGGGAAGAAGATTGAGGCTAGGGAATCGCTACTGGTTTCCTTCTCTTTCTTCACTGGACATCATCTAAAACTACAAGCAAAAAATGTTGCAAGCAAATTAGCTACCAACCAAAATTTGTTAAGTTTTGAGACTTAATTTACTGACTACTTTATAGTAAAGAATTTGTAAATATGGATGATCTTTTGGAATGTGATTTGGAAAGCACAGGCCGATCACATTAGCAATTGCTTTAAAAGAGACAATTAGTAAGGGTCTGGTAATATGATAAATTTCAATACTGCTGATAGGGTCTCAGTGATAGGTTTCTTAAGAGCAATTTGGCAGTGTGCACTATGGTTTTAATGTCCCCCCAAGCTCATGCTGAAGCTTAATATGCAATATGATATTTGAAAGGTGGGGCCTTTCAGCGATGATTGGACCATGAGGCCACTATGCCTTTCTGAATGGATTAATCCGTTTACAGACTAATGGGTTAATGGACGAATGGGTTATCATGAGAGTGGGAAGGAGGAAACCCATTAGCATGAGCTCTTGTACCCTTCACCATGTGATACTCTGCACTGCTTCAGGATGCTTCAAAAAGACCCCACCAAGAAGGCCATCACCAGATGCAGCCCCTGGGCCTTGGACTTCCCAGCCTCCAAAACTGTAGAAAGAAATCTTACAAATTACCCAGTTCCAGGTGTTCTGTTATTATCAACAGAAAAAGGACTAATACAATATGTATAAAAAGTTTTTAAAAAAACAAGCCTAACCTTTAACCTAGAAATTCTACCTTTAGGATTTATCCTAAAGGAAAACTTCGCTATGTGTGTAGATTTAGCTATAATTATATTTAGTGCAGAATTACAACTATACTTTTATGAAGTTGTTACAACAAGCAAATGGAAAGGACATTCTTGGGGGGGAGGGGAGAGAGGGAGGAGGGAGGGAGGTGTCGGTGATGGGCCATAATGATCATATACATTGTATATTGACAAAATAAAAAATTTAACGAAAAAAAAAATAATAGCAAAAAAAAAAAATAAATAAAAATAAATAAAAAATAAAAACAAGAGGGAGAACCCCATAAATGTTCAATAGTAGACGTTATTTAAATAAACCATATTCATCAATAAAATAGAATGTACCTTTAAAAATGCTGTTATAAATAAATCTTTATTGACATAAAAATATATTCTTGATCTGGGAGGTGGAAAAAGCAGATATTTGCAGCTTAGCTTTGGCTGGCATAAATAGCAAATAGGGATTCAACCTCCTACTAGGTCACACATACAAATTCAAACCCCAGAGGTTTTCCAGTAGCACAGATAAAAAATAAAAAAATCCATAAAAAAAGAAATATACACTTCTTGCTAAACTAGATAGGTATTTTTTATTTTTGTTTTGTTATTTGTATTTCCCTGGACTCTCTCTAGCTGTGTTCTGTCTTACTTAAAAAAATTAAACACAAAAACTACATTTATAATGTACATATTTCAGTCATAGCTGTCACATGCTTTCACTTAAGACAAAAATTATACAAGAATTATGATTTTAAAATGTTTTCATTATAATGTGTCTTACAAAAACTGCATCTTTTCTCTAATTTCAGCTCATACTTTATCATCCTCAGAGACATATTGTAATTTCTACTTTGCTTCTTTTCCCCCTTGTACTTTTAGGGCTTCAAACATTTCTGGACTCAGCTAATTTAAACTATGGTAAACATCTTGCCACTAATTAACTGATTCCCTTAGTAAACATCTACTGTGCACCTCCTTGGTGTTAGGTCCCTAAGGGAGCAAGTAGGGGCTGAAATAGGCCTTGCTCCATGCTCTGGAACCAGGGGCCCAAATCTGAAAGAAAAAAAAGGTATATAAAATTGTGGAGTAGTTTACATTATTTTGTTCTCCTTGCAAGTGCATAGTAGGATTATACTTCCTTATCCCCTAAAGTTAGAAGTGACCTTTGGACTTATTTTGACTAAAGAAATGTCTTCGGAAATGAATCATGTAACTTCAAGGTAGAAGCAGTTAATTGGTGGTGTTCAACTCCTACCTCCCCTACCACCTGCTATTAGGACAGTGACAGAGCCTCCTCCATCAGACTGAGCCCCTGGGTGACTATAATGGGCAGAGCACTATGCATGTTGCATGAGCAGGCAATGAACTTTTGTTGGTTATGTCACTAATAATTCAGGGCATTGCTTATCACAGTAGCACAATGTAGCCTGTCCTGACTAGCAAAGATGGATTGGCACCGAAGACTGGTTATAGAAAAGTCAATTAGGAGTTTAGAGTAATAATCCTGGGAAAAGAAATTCTCGTAAGAGTTTAGGTTAGTGTACTGCTATTACTAATAGAAAGCAAAGATTAATATAAAAGTTATTTGGAAGGAACCATCTACACAGCTTAGTATCTGCATCTGGGAATAAGATAAAAATTGCTCAAATTAGTAAGCACTTATCATATGCCAGATACTATTTTAAGTGCTTTAAATGAATTAAATCATGTCATCTTTACAACAACTTTTATAGAAAATAAAACCGAGGCTCTCAGAGAGCAAAGCTTTTTACAAGGAGTTTTGGTTTAGGAAATTATCAACACTAGAACCAATGGCATTTCCTGATGGAGAGGTTCAGTAGTAAGCTGCATACTTAAGCCAAGGGGACTAGTCAGGGCTAAAAAGATGGAGTCAATAAATATCTGAACAGGAAAAGACAGATGAAATTAGGAGGGTGGTTAAAGTAGGAGGATGATGCAAGCCAAGAGTGCAGAGAGAGAGAAATAAAAAAGGTTGAAAAGACTACCTATATTTAAAGGTTAGGAAGAAGAGAAGTGACTGAAGGGAACAAAAAGGCATGTTCTCAGAAATAAGAAAAATTGAATAGGGCTAAATCCCATAGAAGACAAGAGAACAACAGAGTTCATGGAAGTTGGGGTGGCCAAAAGATGCAAAGAAGTTAATTAGCATGAACATTTAAAAAGGGAAATAGATTTGGAGACTTAGAGGTAAAACTGTCCTTTAAGAAAATAGAACTTGGGCCAGCCCGGTGGCGCACTCGGTTGAGTGCGGCGCTTGGGAGTGTGGCGGCGCTCCCGCCACGGGGTTGGATCCCATATAGAGACCGGTCCGCTCACTGGTTGAGCACAGTGCGGGTGCGACACCGAGGGTTGCGATCCCGTTGCTGGTCGCAGTACGGGCACGACACCAAGGGTTGCGATCCCGTTACCAGTCATGAAAAAAAGACAAAAAGAAAGAAAAAAAAAAAGAAAATAGAACTAGAGATATAAGTCAGTTTTCACGAAGTTAAGCAAGGAATTTGATGGAAAGAAGTAGAAGCTATGAGTAGTAGATAACTTTCTGCAGAAATTTAATGTTAAAGAGAAAAAGTGAGATGGTAAACTCCAGGGGGTATCAAAATGTAGAGAATAGTTACTAAAATAAGGATTACTGGCATATTACTTATTTTTACTAAAATAAGGATTACCAGTATATTACTTATTTTTACTAAAATAAGGATTACTGGTATATTACTTATTTTTAGGCAAAATTGAAACACCTTTTCAAAGGGAAAAATTAAAGAGAAAGTTAAAAGATGATACAAAAATTTACTTCAAGAGGGAGAAAGAGATGACTTTAAGAACTCAAGTGAAAGAGTTAGTCTAGGAACTGTGGTGACTTTCTTATTTTCAATAATTTTATTCTTAAGTCAGGAGAACAATTTAAAAAGTACGTTGCTTCTAAAATTTTCTTTCTTCTTTCTGTATTTAGTTCCCTGTTACAGAAAAAACCTGCTTTTCCAAATACCACATTATGCTGATATTTTTCTCTTTACCCTCTTTAGGCCACCCGTGCTGTCAAATTAGTTGATATTTTGCAGTCATCGTTTAATTCTTAATTCGTCATCAGTATTTAGTTCTGAAAAACATACACTCTAAATGATTCTTCTACTCTCTGAAATAGTCAAATATTTCTCATTCTAGGATTCATATCTTTTATCCCTGATGTTTCCAGCAGAAAAAAAATTCAAATCTCATTGCTTTTTGTAAAAGATATCTTCTTAAATTATTGCCTTTTTATTTTTTTATTATTATTTTTTAATAATATTATTTTTTTATGTTCTATGAAGTTGTTGCAGAGCAGTTGGAAGGGAGGGGGAGAGGGAAAAGGGGAAGGAAATGTGATGGAAGAAGGAAGGAGGAGGAGGGGTGGGATTAAGGCCTGCGACACTCCCCTCATTCCTACCAGGGAGACCAGGGGGCATCCAGTGGTGGCTTGGTCATTGCTAGGCTGGGTGCAGATGTCAGGGGGGTGTGGCAAAAGTCCTTGCCCCCTACCACCCGAGCTCGGAAACCTGGGGCCCTTCTTGCTGCGGATCGGTGGTCATTGCTGGGCTGGTTGCACATGTCGGTGGGGCGTGGCAGAGGCCCTCGGCTCCCCACCACTGGCTGGGGAGAGCTTGGGGCAATTCCTGCAGCAGCATGGTGGTCGCTGCTGGGCTGGCTGCAGGTGTCATGGGGGCATGGCTGAGGCCCTTGGCCCCCCCACCACTTGGCTTAGAAGAGCCTGGGGTGCTTCCTGCAGTGGCTCAGTGGTCACCAATGGTATTGCCTTTTTAAAAATTAATAAATCAAATACATTTATTAGATGCATCAAAGTATCTCATCTTGAGGTAATAATAATGATAGCAATGATAATTTTAAAAATGTATACTTACCATGTGTCATGTATTATTCTAAGCACTTTACGTACATGAGCTTATCTAATGGTGATGAATTTGATTCACTAATTCATTTGTTTAGAACAGGGGTGCGTAAAACAGGACAGACAGTAAATATTTTAGGCTCTGTCACAACTGCTCAGCTCTGCTGATGTAGTGTGTAAGCAGCCATAGGTAATATGTAAACAATGGAGAGTTGCCGTGTCCCAATAAAACTTTATGTGCATTATAATGAAATTTAAATTTCATGGAACTTTCACACGTCATGAAGTATAATTTTTAATGTGATTGGTTTTAAATATCAAAAATGTAAAAACCATTCTCAGCTCATGGGCAATACAAAAACAGGTGATGGGCCAGATCTGGCCCATAGGCCATAGTTTGCTGGCCCTTGATTTAGAAATTAAACTTTTATGCTGGGGGGTGGGTAGAATGAACTCACTTGCATATTTTTTTAATAAAAGTGTTTCATCATTACAACTTCTAGATCCAAAACTACACTGCTAATGGTTTACCAAAAAACTTGCTTTTACTCACTGGGCATCATTCTCCTAACCTAGCAAATGAGGAGTTTAGAGATCACTGTTGAGGTAGTTTTCACTTCTTTTTATAACTATAATTCCTATGATAAAAAATAAATTACTTTCAAATTTTCATGATTCGTTCTCTCTTCTTAATCCAGTTTTGCCTATTATTCCCCACCATTTTGTAGGTATATGGTATTTAAGCAATAACATTTTCTTTCCTGTCATATGTTTCCAAAACAAACTCTATAATTCTAACCCAGCAATACAATGTAAGCATAACCTCCTTATATTTTTCTACTGTCTATCTGTACTTTTCCACTAACCCTGATTATTTGTATATGTAAATCTTTTAGGCAGTAATAGACTTCCCTCAAACTCATTTTATTTCAGCTTTTTCTGACATTATCATAAGTCAGAAAAATACCATAGTATTTAACATAAAAAGGTTCATGACAAATTATATAAAGGCATACTCACTGGCTTATAACTTCAGCATCAATTTACATTTATCACCATTCTTACTATCAAAGGATCACTAATAGCTAAGATTTTGTGAAAATAAAAAAATAAACTGAGAAAGCTTTGATTTATTCCTGCTAATCATCCAACATTATAATCAGTATATCAAGTTTTTATATTAACAAGTGACGAATATTCTGAACTATTAAAATGATTATGCTAAATAAAAATTCACATTATTCCTTCAAAAAAAATACTAAAAGCTAAACCATAATATGAAAATATTCCTGGGCTATAACTTTTACCCATGTAAAACTACTAAATGTTATGTTTCAAAATGTATAAAAATGTATAAATGATTATATATTAAGGATAGGAGTAATATTTTAGGATATAAAGTAAGAATACATTGTCTTGTATTTTGAAAAATAGTAAATATCCTAATTTTCTTGAAAACTTGATTACAGATCAAAACCAAATGTTAAAAAATCTTTTTTTGTGCAATCACACTGTATCGTTTCAGAGACCAAGAACATACTTTAAAGTTGTGTATCTTGGATGAAATCTGACTGTGTTATTACCTATACACCTCCCATATTTATTTCAAATGATATTTCAAACTCACATAGAAGAATCTCCCAGAACTTCTAGAGTCTCATGGGATTAAAAAAAAACCAAAAATTCATTCCAGAATTTTTTCAATGCCAAATATATACATTATTTCTTTATATTTGGAAGCAAAGATGATTTAGGAAAGTTTTCTTTTGTTTTCCTAACAATAACTGAGCAAAAAGAAGTGGTTTCTTGCTCTTCTAAGCTTCTTAGCATCTGCTATAGTCAGGTAAAATGATCTGCAGGTCTCCAGAAATAACACCCACTACTCCCTCAGGTTCCTGGAACTTGTGGCATTATGTCATATATGCCCCATTATTCTTAGTAAATTTGGCATTATTGTTCTGGTAAAGGCTTTCTTACCAGGAAAGATAGCCAATATTACCATCTATCTTCATTAACAGATAGTAAGGCCCAAGAGACTGGGCCACAGGATTTGGAAATGTTACTGAAGGAGAGGACCACATTGTGCTTTCAAAGACTGTATTGTTACCAGATCCCTTGTGTGGGAGAAAATGAGAGTTCTAGGCTCAGAGAAAAGAACCCTAAAAGGGTTGGGCCAATGATTACATATATTTAAAAATATCAATTCTCCAAGTGAGGATTTTTATACTTCATAATTCAACTTTAGTGGAGATTTAAAAAATTATGTCTAAAGAATATGTGTGTGCATTTGTGAGCAGGTGTGTAAGTATAAAATGACTGCACATCTTTTTAAGGCAAATGGTTTATAGCTCTAGATCAAAAATTTGTAAAAAACAAAATAATAAATTAGAAAGGATATGAAGCAAAGTTCCCAGAGAGCTTTAATGTGTAAATTACTTTGCAAAGTATAAGCATGGTATTTAGGTTCAGACTTGCATATTTAGAGCAGGCAAGAAAGCACACCCAGGGTCCTAGGCAGGGAGCTGAGGGCAGTACGCCCTGCCCAAAAGCAGGCAAGAGAACACACCAGATATACCACTTTCATGCAGGTGGCCCACCACAGCCATGGCTGCTGAAAAAGCACTCAATGCCACAGCAGTAGCCACAGCCACTGTGCAGGTGGCCTGCTGGAAACTACACTACACTGACACAAGGAGAGTCACCAGCAGAGACCAGAAAAAGAAGAGGACATCTTTTTTCCTCAAAGTCCACTCCAGAGTAATTGAAGAAGCAACTGCTTTATCAGATGACCAGACATCAATGTAGAGATACTAGAAATACAAAAACCCAAGAAAATATGACACCATCAAAAGAATATAGCAATTCTCAAGTACCAGACACTAAAGAGCAGGAAACTCTTCAAACAACTGAAAAGGAATTCTGAACAACAATCTTAAGGAAACTCACTGAGATATGAGAAGACTCAATTAGACAACATAATGAAACAAGAAAAAACAATCCAAGATATGAAGGAGGAAATTTACAAAGAGATTTATACCTTAAAAAAGAATGTGGCAGAACTCATGGAACTGAATGATTTACTCAGTGAAATAAAAAACACAACTGATAGCTTAAGCAGCAGGGTAGAACAAGCAGAAGAAAGAATTTCTGATCTTGAAGATAGTCTTTTGGAAATAACCTAGCTTGACCAAAAAAAAAAGGAAAAAATAATTTTAAAAATGAAGAAAATCTAAGACAGCTAGCAGACAACCTTAAGCAGTAAAACAGTTGAATCATGGTGTTCCATAGGGGAGAAGAAAGGAAAAGGTACGGAAAACCTATTGAATGAAATAATAATGCAAAACTTCCCAGGTATAGGGAGAGAAATTGACCTTCAGATCCAGGAGGCTCAAAGATCCCCAAACACATTCAACAGAAAAAGATCCTCTTGAAGACATGTTATAGTCAATCTGGCAAAGCTCAAAGACAAAGAGAAAATCTTAAGAGAAGCAAGAGAAAAACATAAACTCACCTATAAAGGGAGTCCCTATCAGAGCAACAGCAGACTTCTCAACAGAAACTCTACAGGCAGAAGAAAATGGGACGATATATTGAAAATATTAAAAAAAAAAAAACCAAACAAACCTGCCAGTGAAGAATACTATACCCAGCAAGGCTATCCTTCAGAAATGAGGGGAAAATAGTGTATTTTCCAGACAAACAAAAGCTGCAGGAGTTCAACACCACACAACCAGCGCTACAAGAAATTCTCAAGGAAGACCTGCATCTGGAATCTGAAAAACAATAATCACTACCACGAATACACAAGAAAGAACAAAAACCACTGTTAGAACAAAAATGCAAATGAGATAGAGAAGAAACTAAATCTTACCACCACGAAAAGCCATTGTGACAATGTAATAATGCTCCTGCTTTATTTCTGATTTTAATAATTTTGGTCTTTCTTTTTTTTCTTGGTCAGTCTAGATAAAGGTTTGGAAATCTTTTTTATCTTTTTAAAGAACCGACTTTTGGTTTTGTTAATTTCCTCTATTGTTTTTTAATTCCCCATTTCATATATTTCTGTTGTAATCTTTGTTATTTCCTAATTATATTTGCTTTTGGTTTAGGTTGCTCTTCTTTTTCTATTTTCTTAAGATAGAAGTTATATTACTGATTTGAGGTTTTTTAGGTGTTTACAAGTATAAATTTTCCTCTAAGCACTGCATGAGCCCTTCGTCCTATAAATTTTGATATGTTGTGCTTTGATTTTTATCTGAAAGTACTCTCTAATTTCCCTCTGATTTTTCTTTTTACCCATTGTTTAAGAGAGTATTGTTTAGTTTCCACACATCCATGAATTTTCTAAATTTCCTTCTGTTATTGCAGTCAGAAAATATATTTTCTATCATTTTAGTCTTTTTAAATGTATTAAGACTTGTTTAGTGGCCCCCCCCAAAAAAGAAAAAACCCCAAAAGCTTGCATATTTAGAACTGAATTCAGGCATCTCATGTGGAAAACAAAATAATTTTTTGTAATATACAATCTCTTATTCTTTGTTAAAATATTACTTTCTTTGTGTCATTTGACAAACGCTATGAGTACTTTTTGACTAAATCCAGTGTATTAAAATTCCCAAGATTATCTCTTTATTCATCCCTAAAGAAAATGTCATTATTCTTTCATTTAAAACCATGCAAATACCTGATTTAATTTAGAATAATTGCTTAGTTTGTATTTCTGCATCTACACAATGTTCCAGTCATAATTACTCAAGCATAAATTTGTTTTATATGTTACTCACTAGTCATCATAAACAGAAAAACAATAACTTCCTCCTATGATTATAATAACAGTAATATTTTGAGAAGATGTCCTTGGACATATGTACTGAATCCTCCTTGGTGCCATTTTAAGAAAGGTCTTCAGCTTGTTTGAAATTTAAAAGTCTTTTTTTTCTTCTTAGATTCTAAGTCAATCATCCCTGCAGAGATTGTTAATTTCTGCTTTGGAATGATATTTCAACTTGCATAATGCTAATCTTTCAAGGTTAGGAAGTCCACTGGAATTGGAGCTGACCTAGGGAAGTTAGGTGAACAATTTTTTAGTCTACTGCATGTTTTTTTGGAGTTTTCCTACTATTATTTATAAATCTGAAAGGTAAAACATATAACATGATAAAACTATGCAGTAAACAAAAAGAAGCATTTACAGATTTTTTTCCAGAGCTAAAGTACACTTTCCCTAATATTCTGAGTTTTTAACATAAACGTGAAGCATTAAGTATTGCATCTATGGCTTCATTAAACTAACAAATAAACAAAGTAGTATATTCAGGGAGTATGTCAAGAATAAAGCTATGTGTTTACTCTAAGTGTATCATCTATTTATTATATACCTTTCTACTATTTATTTGATAACATTTACTTGTTATATACCCGAATGTAAGTTACATGAGGCAAGGACTTTCCCTCTTTTGGTTCATTGCTAAATCCTAGGTTTTGAAATAATGCCTGCCACATGGTAAGTGCTCAGTAAATATTTGTTGAATAAATGAGTTAATTAATGTTTAAAACAAACATAACTGTCCCACAAGGTTATGATAAGGATTAAACGAAATAACATACAAGTGTATACAGCATTTAGCACAATGTCTGGAATACAGTTAAGATAAGTTACCTCTAGTTATTATCTATATTTACAATTATATGGAGACTTTGAGGCTTTACTAAGAATAGAAACTTAAACTTGCCAGATTTATTTGAAGAAGCAGCTGCTCTATATAAATAGAGATGTTCTGTGTCCTTAAAGAAATGGTCCCTCAGACTTCATACAGACAAATAATTCCCACACCTTTGGTCATTTTGAACTTGAAAAGAAGTAAGTTCAATGAAAAGCATTTATAAAATGATCTTGTTACTCAGATGATTGATAATTAATAATGCATAAACACGTAAATTCAATTTAATCGACATTTATTTTCTATAAAAAGTCAGATACTATGGTTGGTACTGAATTAAAAGTTATACACTTTTGGCACTAAATGAAATGCTATACACAATCCATGCAAATAAATTGACTCTTATGTTCTGTTGGTAAAAAATGATTAAAATTGGAAATACTCTTTATTCTATAGATCACCACCCAGAAAACACTACAAAACCCCAAAATATAAACTTTCCCATACACCCCATTTTGCCTGGAAAGAAAGAAAATTTAAGTGTTGTATTATTGCTTTTAGCTAAATGTTAATAAAGATTAGGTATAAATGTTCATGCATTTTTAATTATGAAATTAGAGACACAAGATAGGCAATGAACAGGTCACCAAAAAGGAGTCAATGCTGTAACGTGGACACACTTATGGCAAAAGTATTGAACAAAGAATATCTATGATTTGCATACTAGTAAGAAGAGTAATTACTGGGAAGCCTACTGATTTTAATTAGGAGACTCAAATTCAAGACACAGGTGCATTACTCATGTTGTAACTGAGTAATCAAAGTAGTCTTTGTGCATCAGTTGCCATATTATGTAAAATGGAGATAATAATACCCCAATCTTATCCAGAATGTTAAGTCTTTCTATCTCCTTTCCTTCTAGCTTATTTAATCTTTACTGTTCAAAATTATGAGAACTTTGATCCCTCCACTTTTCATTCAATTATCAGCCCCCTCATCTTCACTTAATCAGTTTACATTCCATAGCCCATCATTTCAATCACTCTTTTGCAAATACCCTCAAACTCTTTGAATATCTCTTCTCATATGGCATGTGACTGGCTAAATGCCTTGATGAATCCTACTATGTGCTTCTTCCACAAATACATACAAATGTTGACTAAACATCAAAATGTGAGCATTGTTGAAAAAAAAATCAGTAAGGCACATTGGTTCCACTATAATTCATTACCATCAGCCTCAAAAATTAATCCACACATGCTCTCCCCAGTCCTCACAAAACCACTGCATACCTTATTTATGCTATTTAAACCTCCCATCTTTTGTTTTCCTTTCAGCAGATAATTTTTCTTAAATTTTCATAGATAAAATGGAAGCTATCAGAAGAAATTCACTTATCTTAATAATATATATCATATATCAATGACTATACGATGTGTGTATATATATAGATATATATCTAATCTCAAAATTTAAGTTAGCATACTGAGCTTCTTTTCTGAACTCCAGAACTATCTACCCAGTTTCCTATTTATAATAAACACTCAGATGTCAAATGAGACATCATAAACTTGATATGTTCCAAACTGAACTTAATCTTTTCTCTCAAACATATTCCTCTTTGTTTCCTATTTCAGTAAAAAGCATAACTATTCACCTAGTTGCTGCAGATGAAAATCCAAGAGATACCTTTGATTTCTCCCTTTCCTTCATCCCCACACCTAATCTCACAGATTTTACCTCTAAAATATATTTCCTATCCTTTCATTTCTCCCCATCCTGACTTTTACCATTCAAATCCACGCTACTCTTGTCTACTCTACTGCAATAGCATCCAGACTGATTGATTATGTTCCAATTATTACCAATTCTCCACATAGCAGCAGAGCGATTTTTCTAAAACATAAAGTAGGTTATGTCACTCTGCTGCTAAAATTCTTCATGTCTTCTCGTTGCACTTGAGAAAAACCCAAAATCCATAAAATAGAAGCTATCAAAAGAAATTCCCTTATTTTCCATCTACCAGGCTATAAACCAAATTGCTCCTGCACCCTATCTTTTCTTTCTTCTTCCTATAACAAAAAAATGCCCCTCCTTCTTGCAAATACCTATTCTTCCACAGGAGCTCAGGATCCCATCCCCTTCTCCAAGGTGCCTTTCCTTTTCAATTCAGTTTCAAATCATTTATCTTTGTAAACTACTCTTCAGACACAGTGGCCTCTTTTAAATTTCTCAAAAATATCAAGCTCTTTTCCAACTCAGGGCGTTCACATATTACTATACACCACCTGAAATACTCAGAATAACCTTATGAAGTAGGAACTATTATAAGCACAGATGAAGAATGAGAAGGTCATAAAAGTTATGATGTTTGCCCAAGATCTCATTGCTAGTAAGTCATGAAGCTGGTATTTGAACCCAGCAGTCCTACACCAGAACCTGTGCTTTCAGTCACCAACTTTACCAGTAGTACGAGATGAACACGGATTCCCCTTAGCTTAGAGCAAGAGTTGCCAAACTGTAGCCTGCATCAGAAAGATCTGGGCTTTTTAAAACACAGATTAATCTGACCCATTCCCAAAGTTTTTGGTTCATTAGGTCTGGGGTGGTGCCTGAAAATGTGCATTGCTAACAAATTCCCAGGTGATGCCTATGCTACAGATCCAATAACCATATATTGAGAGTCACTGGCTGAGACTTACACAGCACAATTACATCCCGTGTAAAAAGACAGCACGTCTTCATTTGCTGTTTAATAAACAACACTCAGGTCACTCCTTTTGTTTTGCACAATTCTTTAAGACCTGCCTTTACTGCCTACCTACATGTAGCTGCTACTCTGCCTTCCCACATTGGCATTATGCTACATTGCGGTAATTGTGCCCATCTATCCTCCTACATGCCTTAGTCTGGAATTTTATAACTCCTACCATCAGAGGTTTATTTCTTTTCTGCCTACTCAGTCAATATTTTTGTTTTTATGCCCTCCTGTAACAGTAGGCCAGAAAAAAGGTAGGGTGGAAATTCAAGTATTGTCTCATTAGAGGGTGCTCTCTAGGCTTTGAAAGTTTTAGCAAAATTAGGTTAATAAGGATCTAGGCTTGTCAGACTGGAGTTCTGACTTTAGCCCTAGATAGCATATACCTTGAGACATGATATTGATCTTGCTGGCCTCAGTTTTTTTAATGTAAATTTAAGGGGATAGATATTATGAAATGCACTCTAATTCTATTACAAAAGACAAATTCTAAAGTGACTCAGTGAAAGTTTGCAAAGCAGAATTTTTTATAAAGGTTAATAAGTGTAGAGTAATAAAAAACATAAATATTCCATCCAAGAAAATAACAAAGATACTAAAATGCATTTATATTAGTTCTAATTATATTATCATGCAAAATGGAAAAGTAGAATGAATAACTTTCAAAATTATTTGAATGTATATATGCATGTCATTGTCACCAAAACAGAAAACATATGTATTTGTGAATTTGGAAAATTACTTGCTGCAGTTAAGAATTGGTATCTTTACCTTCATCCTCTCTTCTCATCCATATATTCTACTTCTATAATCACAATAATAAAATTAAAATGCCAATTGGATTCCATTATTTACTTCTTTTCAAAATTCTACAGTGCTTGTATTTTTCAATATACTCTCTTTGGTTTTAAGTCAATCCAATTTACATAAAGGTATCTGCCAGAAACATTCCCCAATAATCCCCAATTCTCAGTCCCTTCCTGGGTCAAATTTAGTTACCATACACTATGCATAAGTTTTTCTCTCTTGCCTTTCCCTTCACTCAAACAATATTTTGCTTTTCTGAAAGATTCAATTTTCTCTCCTCCACTAATTTAAAACATTATTTTCCAGATTTTAGCTTAATGTATCAGGCACCTCCTGCAGCAATAACTCCATGATTGCTCCCAAGCACTTACCATATCTTCCTCCTGGTAAAGAAACCCAACTCAATGTCATTCTCACATGCATGTTAGTTCATGAAATTATCAGTTGATTATTCCAGATTGTCTATGTTTCATCTAATGTAACATACTTACTTTAAATAATTTCTTAATTAACCTATGTGTACATTCATATATACTTCCTCCTCTTTGATTTCCTAATGAAGGACATCATTCATCTAACTGCCCAAATCAGAATGCAAGAAATTTAAGAAACGTGTTCTCTTATCCTTATTCCCCCATCCAATCAATCAGCAGGTTCAGTTGATTTAGTTTCCTTATAACAGTCTCTGTCTCTAGCCTTGCCCACTCTAGTGATTAATTGTAGTAATATTAATACTAACATATCACTTTCATAATACTTACTTTGTGCTGGGCTCTGTGCAAAATATTTCACATATTTTCTCTTTAACCTACACAACCCTATTAAATAGTCACTGTTACACTATTATTTCTATTTTACAGATACAGAACTGAGTTTTCCTACTACTATTACAGTAATATTTTATAGATACAATTCCTGCAAAAATTTCTTTAATGGCTCCTTCATCTATAGAATAAGACAGAAACTTTGTTGGATGGCCTATAAAATGAGTAATGCTCTGACCATGCCTCTCAAACTTTGTGTTCTAGAAATACACAACTATATGTAATTCTCTAAAACACCTGCATACTTTGAATTTCCTGTGCCTTAACACCTGCTTTTCTTCTCTCTCATAAAAGACCCTTCTTTCACATGGCCAGTTGGTAAGCCACTCTATTTTTTTAAGTATAGGCTTGAACAAGAGTTCCTCTAACAAGTCTTCCCTAATCTCCCTCTGCACCAGCTTGGATAACATTAATGTGCTTTCACTTATGCCAACTGTATATAAAAGAAAGCCTTGCAGTAACACATTCCACAATAACATGAAATTATATGTAACACTTTTGACAGTTTGCTCCCATCTTCTGCCTAGCACCTGTTGGCAAACAGGGGTGGGTTAAAGTTCTTACCTTCTAAGAGGAGGATGTGGTGGGGATGGCAAGGCTCTCAAGCCAATTTTGAGAAGTAGGAAGGTGGAGGGTAGGCTCCCCGGCCCTTTTCGGTGAGCTCAGAAAACCAACAGTGAGATACCTGGGACTTCTGCCACTACACTGAAAATCTCAGTCAGTCACAGGATTCAGAACTATCATTTTTTATATTTTTACTAGAATAGAAAACTGCCACCAGGTGGTGCCAAATTGCAATTGGAATCTGGTCAGCTGGAATGTAGCGGGACTGCTAGCTGTACAGGTTCACCCAGATCATCTCAAGAACCTAACAATATTGCCACATGGCAACTGGCATCATAAATTTCTGGATGCCAATTGTAGTGTTTTCTCAGGGTTTTACTACATATCCATTATAGAAATTCTTTTGTTGCAATTGCTTGCTCTCTTCACATGCAAATTGGACAGTTCATTTAGTCAGTATACCTCAGTGGCCTATTACCTGATACTTGGAACTTAATAACTCTAAAGAAAGAATTTACTGAACAAATGAATTCAATAACTTCACTACTTGAAGGAAAATCCTAGTAATGTAGAGATAATGCAGCTTGAACATTAGTATTTAATTAAGTTTTGTAAACCATCTAGATATTCAATTAAATATTTATGAATGAAAAAGAAAAACAAAACTTCCTAATAAATATTTTAGGAATATATATGTCAGTTAACTAACAAACATTTATTTGTACATCTACCATGTACAGGGCATTGGAGTCAATGCTATGCCTATTAAAAAGAAATATAAGACACAACACTTGTTCTAAAACCACTTACAACCTAGTTTGCTAGATGAAGCATAAAAGACAAAACAATCCAAAGCAAAACATGGTAAGTGCCAAGTAAATGGTAAAGACATGAAATAATAAAGAATTCCAGATAAGAAATTAAGGAGTAACACTAATCTTTGCCCATCTGTATGCTGCACAAAAGCCCTCAGTTACAGGTAAGCCATGCTGTTGCCTGATGATGAACTCACTTTTGCTTCCATGCTGATACAGAAAGCATCATCCTAATTTAGAGCAGCTTCCTTCTTTCTTCCACTTAAACTAATCCTTCCATCTTCCAGGAACCACACATTATATTTAGGTTATATTGTCAACAATGTGCAATTGGAGCATACAGTGGGATATCAGCAAATGTTTTTATTGATTTCTGTTATAAAACCTTATTCTTAAGTCTCAGTTCTGTATCTACATTAAAAACAATCTAGTCTGGAATGTACCACTTTACTGTTCAGCTGCTTTTCAAAATAGGGATGGTAAGGCATAATTTAAGGAAGAAATTATGTTTGAATCTAGTCAAGAGTAACATTCAGGAATTGCAAATTAGATCACATTTAAGCCCACTGGGCTCAAGATTCTACAAAAACAAATACATTTTTTTCTCATACAAGTTTATAAGATACTTAAGTATTTTTAAAATATCTATTTAAAAGAGGTGAAACTATGTTTATTTAAATTTAGTTTAGCATATCAAAGAAAGCAAAACTTCAGTGAAATAGGGCACAGTTGAGAGTTAAACAAATAGTACCCATTTTTTTCTATTATGTAAAAGAGAGATTATCTTTATATCTTAATTTCTCAAAAATTAGAATATAAAATGCATTAGTATTTGAGTATTTAAAATGTAGTCTTTTGGTAACATTTTGAAAAGCTATTACTCTTGGAAATGTCTTTGGCAACTGTTTGATCAAATACTCAACTCATCAATACAGAGGAATTTCTAAATACCCCAGCCTCCACTCTATTCCAAAACTGGATATACCTTAGGTATATGACCCTGCTGATGAGACGGTAACTGGGTAGAATATAAATTTAGGACTAGATCATTCTCACTTCTAAAATTAGCAGATTTGAGGCAGAGTTAGTAACAGATGGCCACAGATGAATTACAAAGCCAGTATTCATTCCTAGTAAAATGAATAGTACATGATTTTGTAAGTGTTGGCATTTCATATATAAGTTTTATCATTGATGGCAAAAATTATATTTCTATCTCTTTTTTAATTGTTTATTTTAGCAAATATTTATCAGTGCTTACTATATGCCACTGTTGTAAATTCTTTGTTAGCTTTAATTTACTTAATTCTCGAGCAATCCATGAGAAAACTATTATTATCACCATAATTTTGTAGACAAGAAACGTGAGCACAGAGAGGCTAAGTAATTCGCCCATGGTCACACTGCATACACAAGATAGTAAATGGGAGAGTCAGGATTCAAATCCGACCATCTGTTTCCAGAGCCTGCACTCTCAAACACAATGCTAAATTCTACACATTATTCAATCACTCATGTACTCATTCATTCATTCTTCCAACATATACTGAACACTTTCTGTGTACCCAGTCTGGGCTGAACATTGGCATTGAGTATAGATGAGTAAGACTCAAGAGGTATTTGCTCAATTAATGGTTTTACTTCAACCTTATTTCCTTTTTCTGAATCCTTAGGTGACTTCTGAAATAATTATAATTTAAATAAAACACAGACAGCCTTACACTGCCAAGGTTTTATTTTGGAATAAAATATTTTAGAATATTTTATTTTAGAATAGCCAACGGCAGACATACTTATGGAAAAAATTAACCTGAAATGAGTGAATATTCTAGAGTTGATAACTAAAATTTTAAAATATATATGGTATTATATATTTTCCTGCCTTTTACAAAAGCCACTGAAATAATTTAACTTTTTCTTAATGACTAGGATAATAATTATAAATATTATTCATTATTCTGAGTTTTGGATAATTTGGAACTTTGGGTTGAATGGGCACTAGCCTCAGAGTGGCCCTGATGAAAACTGGCTTGAAAACTTGCACTTCCTCTTTGATCTTATCCTAAGGCAAGTGTAACTGTATGGATCTCCTATCTTGAAAATCACTGAGGAAATCAAAGACCAAAGCAGCTTTATAAAAGTATATTTCTTGCCTTCCAAAAAAACCCACGTTTTACTAATGCCATCAATGTGCTTTAAGTTTTCAGTTTCACTCAAAATACCTTCATCACACTACATCAGAAACAATAGCTTCTAGCTTTGTCTAACATGTACTGAATGCTTACCCCATGGTAGGCATTGTGTTAAGCACCTCACTGTTTTTTTTTTTAATCTCATTTCACATTCACAACAATTTTTAAGGTAGGTAATTATCCCTATTTTGCCAATGAAAAACTAAATATTTGAGAAGGTCACAAGCTCATGTGTGGTTTAACTTAAACCCAAGTTTACTGGTTCTAGAGACCGTTTGCTTGAGCACTGTACTATACTGCAGGTCTGATATCCCCATCAGCAAACCCACAACACATTTTATTGCCCCAAAGTTTATTTTTAAAGCCAGTTTGTACCTATCATTGATTTTGTTGGCACTATTTGTTATCCAGCCATAGAAGACTTTAGATATCCTCAGGTGAGTTTCATTGAAGTTGTGAAAAAGATAGGAGAACCTAGTAAAAATTTGTTTTTCCACTAATGCATTAGCTTACATTGTTTGATTGCCCTACTTTTTATTTTACATTTGACAAAAACCTCTCAGCTTCCATATTTCTATTGCATTTTAATAAATAAATAAGGTTAGACTCTTTTTTTTCCAGCCATAGTAAAACATAAGACAGAGAACCAAAAATTGATAAAAATTTCAATCTTTCCTTACAAGGGAGGAAGGATGAGCCTCTGGATCATGGGACTAGGAGTATATAGAAGGTGGTTTTTATTAGAAAAATATTAGAGTTACAGGACTGAAATAAATCTCACTATTTAGTCCACCTACTATATTCAAGCACAAGATACCTAAAGCAGCCAACACCAAACCTTACTTCTAAGGAAGAGAAACTTTATAATCCTAAAGAAAACCAGCAAAGATGAGCCACTTATTACAATTCCACTTCTCATTAAGTTGGAAGAAACCTTCAGGGATCAACAGCTATTCATTTATTCATCAAATATTTTGTAGCTCTGAATACTGTTCCTCAGAGATATGAAAGTTAGGTTTGGCTTGTATTTTTTGAGTGATTAAATATGTGTGACCCTTAGGATTATAATTTTCTGTCACAAAGATTAACATGCATGTAAGAACAGGTAGTTAATTCTTCTCTGTTTTCAAGCTAGAGACACCTAATTTACTGACATAAATCATAGTGTAAGCTGGCCATTGTTAATACATTATAGTAATTTTTACTAGCTACCTAAAATTACTCAGGAGATTTTACGTAGTACCTGTAATAGTTGTGTTATTTGCACTGCCACAACACCCTTCCAAAGGTTTATTTTTTGCTGACATTTTACTCAAGCTCTTTAATTTTGTGTCTTAGTTTGAATAATATAAATGATAACAACAATAACCACTTATGTGCTAGGCATTGTTCTAAGTGGATAATGTTTATTAATTTATGTAAACCTCATATCCTTTATGTTAGTACTATTATTATTCTGATTAAAGATGAAAAAGGATCTATGCACCTTAATGTTAGTACTATTATTATCTTGATTAAAGATGAGAAAGCTGAGAAGTCACATAACTTGAAGATGGTAGAATCAGAGCTCGAACAAAAGCAATATGGCCCCCAAGTTTGTGCTGCCTCTCTCAAGTGAAGGAGCTTAACCTTAAAATACACATTGCTTAGTCAATTGGTATTTAAAAGTGTTTAGATGTTTAACTTAACCACAAATAAGACACTTACTTTTTCTTCAGCTACAACAACTCAAATACAATGTGGTCTACATATCCTGATCCACATGTGTGCATGACATGGTCCTTTATCATGGGCAGCACAACACAAGTACATGTATTGTTTGGATTTCAGTCTTTCTTCCATTGCTGATTCTCTTCTCTGCGTGAGTCTGCAACTAACCAACTCCATTGCCTCTGCTGTGCTGCAGCTAGCTACTCACCACTCCTATCTTCTGATGCAATCTCTTCTGCTCTCACTTTCTGTTTTTCATATTTAATGATAAAACATTTATAGACATAACCAGTAAGTCAAAGTGCTCCTTGTTCTCCATGGGGCAACCTGACAAATCACAGAATGCTGATTGTAATCTTCAGTTTTCAGGTCCTTTTATTGCAGGTTGGACAGGTCTGCGTATCTTTTGGCAGAGGGATAATGCCAGAAACCTGAAGATTCCCTAAGGCAGTGGGGCAGAAAGCCAAGTACTAAATTTGACCTTGAATTATAGATATTATTCAATTGGAAGAGTATATGAAGTACACAGTTTCCAGATGAATTACAAGAGTAGTTCTCAAATTTTAGTATTCACCAGATTCACTTGAAGAATTTTTTAAGGATACAGTCTGTGCCCTTAGATCAGAGATTCAACTGTGATACTTCTGGCATGAGAACCAGAAATTTGCATTTGGAAGTTTCTCTGTCATTCTATTTCAAGTGACATACAAAAAACACTTAAGAAACTTTGGTATAGGCTAATGAAAAGTGACATTTAAAAAGTATCTTGTTTGGTTAGTTTTGCCTATTCTGAGCTTAGGTAAGTGTAGTGGATTGAATTGTGTCCCCCAAAGTCCATATATCAGAAGCTTAATTCCCACTGTAACTGTTGAGGGAGGGAAATCCTCTTAATATAATTGAAAGGTGGGACCTTGAAGAAGTGATTAGGTTGTAGGACCATGCCTAGTGAATGGATTAAAAATAGTGGTCAGGGGCGTGGCTTGAAGGGCTTTAAAAGGGGAGCATGAAGAGTCTGTCTCTTTGCTCTCAGCTCTGCCATTTTCCACAATGGGATACTCTGCCATCACTAAAGTCACCACCAAAGAAAGCCTTCAACACCTGTATTCCCTGGACTTTGGACTTCCAGCCTCTGAAACTGTAAGCAATAAATTTTGTTTTCTTACAAATCACCCAGTTCCAAGTACTTTGTTATAAGCAATAGAAACAGACTAATAGAGTAAGATTTTATGGTTAAAAAATCAGAGCAGAAAGCAGATATTACTGGATTTCTGCAGACCCAGTTACCACATTTTCTGAGCCTTTTAGCTAAAGAATGGTCTGCATTATCTTTAATTAGTTCTTAGTATATCAAGAACCACATTAATTTATTTGTGTTATTCTGATTAGCATTCATTTAAGAATAATTTGGGGGAAAAGTGTTTGTGTTTCTCTCACATACAGATATATTTGCATATACTTAAATTTTTAATGTTTTTTATGTTTTGCACTGGCTGCTTTTAAATTTTAAGAAAAATAAAACGTTATTTTCAGTAGAGCAGTTGATAAAATTGTACAAATCCACTGTGGTTGTTGATTCCTCTAGATTCCACATACAAGAAAATCAACTTTGGAATTCTTTATGTGTTTATGTATGGACATTTTATTTGGAAATTAGCTAATTTAACTTCATTCTGCATCTTTTTAATTTTTTGACTTTACCATTCTCTTATTTTCCTATAAGACTTGAAATGATTTTTGACTACAAAAGATTTTAAACATTTGGCCATTTGCATTTTGAGCTTTGAAAATAATTTAAAGTGTGTGTCCTTGGACCTATAAAGTAAAATTGGTTAAAAAGTACAAGTTAATCATCATTTGCAACTTTTTCTTGTAACCCACCAATGTTTTACATTTGGCCACGTCCTATTCTTATGTGGATTATATTTAAGAAATAACAGAAGCATCTACTTTGTATATCAAATTTTTAAAAATCATCTACTGTTGTACCTCAGCCTCTTGTCTCTCCTTGATGCACATAACCAAAAATTTAGTGTAAATAATACCTATCAAACACAATGATTCTTAAACACTATTTTACAACCACTGTGAAGTTTCATTCTTAGGAGTTTTTATTTTTTTAACAGGAGAAACTGTTTTCTAAGAATGATCTGACGCATTCCCTACTACACTGACAGATACAGATGACTTTTTTTGTAACCCAGAATTATGGCCGATAGTAACTAGAATAAAAGTTTTTTAGAGTTGTTTGAACTTCATAAAAACATTTCCTATGAGTCTATATTAAGTAAAATCAAGAAATACACAAATTGAATGAAAGTTAGCATTACAAAATAAACATATTTATAAAAAGTAAATATCTCCTTTCAGATGGCAAAAATGTAGGCATCTCGGTATTCAAATGCAAATATTTTGTCTAAAAACGTCATCCTACTTGACTAACTTTATTGAGGATTTTTGGGAAATTACATTATACAAAAATAATATGACGACAATACAATGACCTTAGTAAAGTGAAAATTAAGATACCAAAATACAGTGTTGTTTGATAAATCATATATTCTATTTATTCAGCAGTTCAAGAAAACTTTCTTTATAATCATGTTTCTTGGGATTTTGAAAAGAGTAATTTATTGATTGCCAAGTACTCTATTCAGAAAGTATATAGGGTGCCTGCGGTCCTAGGCAAGGAGCCGAGGGTCTCAGTCCCCTCCACCTGGATGAGGCAAGAGAGCACACCCAGGTCCTATGAAGGGAGCCGAGGACCACAGCCACTCTACCTGGAGGCAGGAAAGAGAGAATGCCTGGGGTCCTAGGCAGGGATCTGAGGGCCTCAGCCCCCTCCATCTGGAAGCAGGCAAGAGAGCATGCCAACACCTCTTCTGCAAAGGTCATCACAGCCACCACCACTTCTGTGCAGGTCATCACAGCCACCACCACAGCCACAGCTGCCCAAAAAGTGGCTCAACGCCACAGCCACCTCCCAAGACTCGTCCCAATTTACACTTACTTCCTTAGTCAAGAAAAATGTGTAATTACCTGTTAATTAATATGTGTAACTATGTAACATTTAATATATATATCTATGAAATATTCAATTTTTGAATATACCTTTATAACATTAGTTATTATAATTGTATTATAATTATTTAAATGTTCATGTCCTCGACTAGCCTTGGCCTCCTCGAAGCATGAACTGTTTTTTACACATCTCAGTATCTTCCTAGGAACTAACACAATTGCCAGATTGTGTTAACACAACATGTAGAAAAATAGAGAAAGGGAGGGAAAGTAAGGGGAAGGTGTGGGAATAAAGAAGGAAAGAAGGAATGAAGTTAATTAGTTCATTTTCTTGTCAAACACTGCTAAGGAGTGAGGGTTCTTAGTTAATCTACATGTTCATTTCCTTCTACATTTCAGTGGTAACTAGAGAAAAAGGACTAGATCTTTTACATTCCGATATATAGTACTATCACTCCCACAGGCAATAGAATTAGTTGAATTTGTCTTGACACAGAAAAATGTGATATTTTTTGGCTTTTTCCCCATTTTTTCCCTCCTTTTTGTATCTTAGTTTATAATACTCTAAGTTGCTGTTTATTGTGAGATCATCTTTCCTAGAAAACCTGTTTAAGAAGTTTCAAATAAAAATAATTGCTTAATTTGATCAGTGAATAAGAATAGCTTTGAATGTTTTTAGCTAATGGGTTATTTTCTTAATCTAAGGCAATATACAATTCTAATCAGAATGAATTAATATTTTGGGCTGATGGATACCAAAATTACTAACACATAGTCACAAAGATCAAAATCAAGAAACAAACATTCCAACAGAGGAAAATATTGCATAGGAAAAAACAAGTAAGTAGATACTTCTTCAAGAAAACAGGTAAAGGGACAGGAAAATTGACTACAATGTATATTGAGAAGTTAAAATGAATAACTAAGTTAAATTAAATTAAATTTAAAAATTGTCAATGACTGACTTTAGTACTTAAATGGCTCATTAAAATAATAATATATATGTACTTTATCTTATTGGGTAAAAAACCAAAAGCATTAAGCATTCACTTTTCAAAGTTACAAATTATGATCTAGCTCATTCTTTGGTGCTTAAATTAAATGTTAAATGTTTACACTAAATGTTAATTAAATGTTAAAATTATGATGATCTAAATATTGCTCTCTATATGAGCGAGAAAACTAAACTAAAGCCCAAAGAACTGAAAATATTTGCCCCAGGTCTCACAGGATGCTAACAGCCAAAATGGAATTGGAATCTATGCAATTCAGTGCTGTTTCTGCTGTAACATATCGAAATATGCTAAGAAAATTATTGGACACTTACTCTGCTTTTCACAATTTTTCTAAAAATACAAGAGCCTTACTATCTTTAAGTACTAATAGAATTCTTAAATGATCTTTTATTAAACATGGCAGAATAAATCTCAATCAGTTTCTGTCTATACATGCATTTGTTTTTGCTGTTCAAGCAACAAATAAGAGTGTGCCACATTTGAAGGCTCTAGAACAAGGTAATTTTTCAGTCACCATGAGTTTTATTTTGAGTGAGACTGTGGGAAAATAATAGGCAAGAATGGTTAAAATTGCCCCATTGAGCTTCGACCTGTGAGTACTTGATTCATAGGCACCAGCGGGTAGAAGTTGACGATATACTGCTAGAAGAGACACGCTTTATTTGCATTGTAAATTTTATTTCAGACAGAGCACTAGAAATAAAATTTAGAAGTAAACAAAAATGAGTAACACACCATAATTTTTTAAGTTAATAATAATCTTTCAAAATTTAGACAGTTTTACTCTTATGTAGCAAATAAGCAAACACTGGGGCGTTTTGAGCTTATTTGAAAATATTTACTTCTCATACTTATGGGCAAAGTGTATTTTGCTAAGCATTTTTCTTTAACTGCTATATATATAGATAGATTAAAATACACTCATGCACCACATAACAACAGTGGCTGTACCACATAGCCTAGGTGTGTAGTAGGCTGTACTACCTAGGTTTGTGTAAGTATACTCTATGTTCTCACAATGAGGAACTCGCCTAACTACGCATTTTTCAGAACATATCCCCATCGTTAAGCAATGCATAATGGTAAATCTGGATTTAGTTTGCCTAAAGTACGATAAGTCTGGTTCTATACAGTAATTAAAAGAATATGTATTATGTATACTAATCATATGCAATGGACTGAATGTTTGTGTCCCCCCAAAATTCATATGTTGATATCCCCAATGAGATGGTATTTGGAGATGGGGCCTTTGGAAGGTAATTAGGTCGTGAAGGTGGAGGTCTCATGATGCGATTTAGTGCCCTTATTAGAAAAGAAAAGAGAGAGCTTCTTTTCTCTCTCTGCCCTGTCCTTAAGGCAGGGCAACAAGACAGCCATTTGTAAACTAGGAAGAGTGCCCTCACCAGAACCTGACCATGCTGGCACCCTGATCTTGGACTTCCCAGCCTCTATAACTGTTAGAAATAAACTTCTGTTGTTTAAACCCCCAGTTTATGGTAATTTTTTATAGTAGAATGAACTGACTAAAATATTGTGAACATTTTAATATAATAATTTTGATGATTATCAACTGTCAGTTGAGAGAATCTTTCTTATTGAGCTTTTTCCTAAGAAGTTCTTATGAGTATATTCTTATAAGTTTTTCCTTATAACAATAAGAATCTCGCACACTACATAAAATTTTCTAAAATTTTCATATTCTTATCTATCATGACAAACAGGTAAAATGGGGTTAAAAATAGGAAATCCTTCTATCATTGCAATAACTTTCGTACTTATTGGAAATATTTTTACTTCCTTCCCTTAATTTATTACCTATGCTGAAATTTTCAGTAGCCAATGCCAATGGAATTTCACAACATAATGCCATTCAGAACTGCTGTCCAGTTCTATTTATTGGGTTCTTGATATGATTCTAAACAATCTCTGTATTTATGACATAAATTTCACTAGTAAGAAATTAATTTGATGCCTTAAGAATTCCCTTAAATTACACATTTAAATACTTATATGTACACAGATATTGGTCAACCTGAGGGCAACCAGAAATTTGATAAGGCTATGTAGATATCATTCTAGAATTCAGTACTAGAAGAGAGAAGACAAAATTTCTCCAATACATATTTTAAGATTTTGGGTTTTTTTTTTTATAAAATAAAGCAGAAGACAACACTCCACATGACCAACCAATAGAAAATGTGAAGATTATTTGGCTCACAATTACATTCCCTAGAAATTCTCAAACATAAATTTTCTTTCAAAGGTCTGTGTTCTTACACAAATTTTAAAGTCCCATTACCCTAAAATATAATCCTGTCTGAGTATATTAGATTATAAAAATCCATGAAATACAGACACGCATGTTAAAATACATAGTGTACTCAGCTATATCATTCATATAATTTAAAATATGAATGTGCACAGTGTGATGAATTTTAGACAAAGCTGAATTAATCATACACAAATAAATTTATGAGTTACTAGATCACAAAAAAAGAACAACAAAGTTGTCAGCAGATTTCCAAAGCATAGTTACTGATGCTGGTTTATACAGAATTATTCCAAATTCACACAATACTTTATTATACTTAGAGTGATGTAAGAAAAGCTCATTATCATTTAAAAAAATAAATCTGAGAAGTATATTATAACTACCATTTATACTGAAGTTAGACTTATAGATAAAGAAAGGTGTTTTTTATTTTTTTGGAAGCTGGCAGGTATGGGGATCTGAAGGAATTTCGAAGAAATCTTATCTATGTTTCCAAAGAAATTATTCTTATTACACATGTAATTACACCATACTCTTTTGGTTTTTGACACGACTTGATCAGAGTTTAAAACAAAATTGAAACCACCCTCTTTTATGGTATAATATATAGTATCTCTCAAATTCTAAAACACCTGGCTGAAAGCATACAACTCAGTCTAACTCTCTGTATACCAATATAAACCCTAAACCAATCAAGAATAGTTATTTAATTTTGCACCTTAAGGGGCTGCTTTTATTGAAACCACTTTTAGAACAGATTTAACTGTTTTCTACTTTCTAGCAATCTCAAAAAAGCTTAATTTAATTTCCCCTTAAACTAGGTGGTCATATTATAAAAAATAGAAAACATTGTTTTCCACATGGGCAACATCATTTACTTATGTTTTTAGTATTTCTATAATTAGCTCTACAACTGGATACTTAAAATCCAGTACAGCCCTTCCTGTTCATATCTGTTAAGGGCTTTATATTCTACACAATGATACCATATAACATCCTATTATTTTGCTTGTTATCTGAGGAAAATGAGGCAAAGCCAAAGTTTAATTTGCTTTTAACACACACACACACACACACACACACACACACACACACACACACACGTACAGTGAAATCATTACAGCAAAACCTTCGTTAACATGAATGCTTTAGAAGTACAATATTCTGGTTAATTTGTTTGTACTTACATTTTTAAAGACTGTTCTAAAACATGAGCAGTTTTCTGACTTCAAAAGAATGGTATGAAGAATATGATTTATTCCTGTTTTGATTGTTTGGAACTTTCAGTAACTCAGGGTTATTATTCCAACAATGATTACTACTTTAGCTGCAAACGAATGCCCATTCATTGGATCTGGCCCACTGATACACATTCTCTGTTCAGAAGAGTTGTTTACAAAGTTAATATAAAAATTACGGTTTCTGGTCTCCAGAAACATCAGATCTGTCAATATTGCTGCATTTCTGTATGGCAACAACTAGCTGAAGCAGCAGTTTCCCCCTTAAGGGGAGCACGTGCTTTCCAGTTGACCAACACTCCCAACACTACCTAGTACTTAACCTGACTTCTTTCAGCCACAAATGTTGTGACTCGGCCCCTTTAAGACTTAGAGTTTGAGATCCCTGGACCACTGTCATAACACTGTGACTGCAGGAAATTAAAATACAGTACTTAATTTACTTCTAGTTGTTCAATACCAGATTCTCTGAGCAATTGTTTCTATATTGTTAGGAGGAACAATTAAAACTTCTGTTTAAAATTAAGTTAAAACAATGTTGCCTCCTTCTCACTGAACTATCTAAACATTTTTTTGCAAGTGATTCTTATTGTAAATATGCAAATCCTGGAACCAGAAATATTTAAAGACATTAAGCATGCTATTGTCAATCTAGCACTGAGGAAACTTAATGCTTGACTTAATGAACAAAACACCTTCTTGAATAGGCAATTATTTCTGAAATAAAAAGAAATGAAGGGCAGCTGTTATTCCTATGAAATTTATTTTGCTAAAAGTTTATAATTTAATCATCATTATTAACATTACATTTTAGGGTTTATAATAGTTGAATGCAAATCTGAATACATTTATAGTTTTAGATTTAGATCAGCACTATAACATTTTGTTATTGAAGAATAATTATAATAAACTATTATGTAATAATATTCTGAGACAATGCATTTAGTTATTTTCAATTCACCTGCCTTGCAGGTGTTTGCATACTTATTGGAGTTTAAAAATTTCTAATCTTTTACTATGAGCTTAAAAAGTTACCAGAGCTTAAAATTTTTTAATCAAAAATTAAAATTCTTATAAACTTACTAGAATTTATGTATAAACTTATGTGAGTGAACATTTTAAATGATTAAAAAATATAAAAGCATTGTAGGCAAAGGATCATAGTCTGTCATTCTCTGCAGCAATTACGCTAATGATTAAGACTTTAAAATTTTTTATTTATTTAAAATTTTTTTAATGATTAAGACTTGAACATCTAATCCATCAATGCAGGAAAAAGGGAAATGCCAGGTTTTTCAAAATAAATCATATGGTTACTACTTTGGCTAACAGGAATATTAGCTATTAACATTTATGAGCAAATTTCTAAGGGTTTTAAATAGTACCACTTTATAGCACAGTTTATATATTTCCTAAGAAAAATACACTAACTAATCCTTTCCATCTGTTCTCTTCATCTTTCTTCTTCCTTTTTCTGTTTTTAAATCTTAATTACAAACTGACATTGTTTTTAAATTGCACTCAGGAGGCAAAGCAAGCTTCCAATAGAAGATCTACAATGTAGTGATTTAATACCAAATTGTGTAATAATGCCAAATGGAGAAATAATTAATATATAGCAAGTGAAATGCAGATATAAATGGAACATGACAAACTCCTAATGCAGAAATAAATACTATTTAAAATGCCAAGGTAGAATTTCTCTTAGGTGTTTTTATTTTTTGCCTTAAAGGTAAATAACAATTTAAAAGAAATAGTAAGAATACTTTAAACAGAACAATTTATTTGCCAGAGACAATTCAGGTCTTTAATAATTTAGATTTATTCAATTTAATTCTTTAAGCCACATAACAGAAAATCTCTACAAAATAGATTATGAAAAAATATTTTCCTTATTTTGTGATTAGTTTTTTTAACATATATATATATATGATTATTCCATTATTTCACTTTACACTGTGTGCACCCAACACTGGAAAACCCAGATGTATAAAGCAAATATTATTCAAAGTAAGGGGAGAGATAGACCCCAATATAATAATTGTTGGGAACTTCTCAGCATCGGACAGATCATCTAGACAGGAAATCAACATAGAAACATTGAACTTAAATTGCACCATAGACCAAATGGACCTAACAACATTTCACTCAGTATCTACAGAATACATTCTCCTAATCAGCATATGAAACATTCTCTAGGAGGTACCACATCTTAGTCCACAAAAAAAGCCTCAACAAATTTTAAAAAATCAGAATGATATCTAGCATATTTTCAGACAACATCAAAATAAAACTAGAAATTAACAACAAGAGAAACTTTGGAAACTGTAAAACTACATGGAAATGAAACAACATGATCGTAAATGACCAATGGGTCAATGAAGAAATTAAGAAGGAAATCAAAAAAATTCTTTGAAACCAATGAAAATACAAAGCAACATACCAAAATTTATGGGATATGGCAAAAGCAGTACTACAAGGGAAATTTATAGTAATAAATGCCTACATCAAAAAAGCAGAATGGTTTCAAGTAAACAATCTAACATTGCTCCACAAGTAACTAATAAAGCAAGACCAAACCAAACCCCAAATTGGTAGACAAAAAGAAAAAAATAAAGATCAGAGCAGAACTAAAAAAGAGAGAATAAAAAATACAAAAGATCAACAAAATGAAAAGTTGGTTTTTTGAAAAGGTAAACAAAATTGACAGACCATTAGCTAGAACTACAAAAAAAAGATAAGACTCAAATAAATAAAATCAGAAATGAAAAAGGAGAAATTACAACTGATATCACAGAAATACAAAAAATCATTAGAGACTGTAATGAACAACCTTACACCAACAAACTGGAAAACCTGGAAAAAATAGATAAATTCCTAAACATATGCAATCTATGAAGATTGAACCAAAAAGAAATAGAAAACTTGAACAGAACAATAATTAGTACAAAGACTGAATCAACAATAAAAATCGCCCAGTAAAGAAAAGCCCAAAACTGGATGACTTTTCTGATGAATCCTATCAAACTTTTAAAAAAGAATTAACACCATTTCTTCTCAAAATATATATATATTTTTAAAATTGAAGAGGAGGGAATTCTTCCAGACTGATTCTACAAGGCCAGCATTACCCTGATACCAAAATCAGACAAGGACACAACAAAAAAAGAAAACTACAGGCCAATATCCCTGATGCATATAGATGTAAAAACCCTCAACAAAATGCTAGCAAGCAGAGTCCAACAGGACATTAAAAAGATTATACACCATGACCAAATAGGATTCATCCCAGGGATACATGATGATTCGACATATGCAAATTAATAAAAGTGATACATCACATCAACAGAATGAAGAATAAAAAAACCATACAATCACCCCAATAGATACAGAAAAAAATTTTCATAAAATTGAAAATCCCTTAATGATAAAAACTCTCAACAAATTAGGTGTAGAATGTATGTACCTGAACACAATAAAGACCATATATGACAAACCTACAGCTAACATCATACAGAATGAGGAAAAGTTGACAGTTTTCCATCTAAGATTTAAAATAAGACAAGGATACCTATCTTCACCACTCTTAAATAACATAGTACTAGAATTCCTAGCTGGAATAATTAGAGAAGAGAAAGAAATAAAGGGTATACAAATTGGAAAAGAGGAAGACAAATTGTCCTTATTTGTAGATGACATGATCTTATATATATAAAAACCTAAAGATCCCACCAGAAAACTCTTAGAACTGGTGGATAAACTCAGTGAAGTTGCAGGATACAAAATCAACACGCAAAAATCAGTAGATTTCTATACACCAACAAACTAGATGAAAAAGAAATCAAGAATGCAATCCCATTTACAATGGCCACAAAAATAAAATAAAATAAAATATCTAGGAATAAATTTAAGCAAGGAGGTGAAAGATTTCTACAATGAAAACTACAAAACACTGATGAAAGAAATTGAAGAGGACACACAAAAAATGAAAGACATCCCATGTTCATGGATTAGAAGAATTCATATTGTCAAAATGACCATACTACCTGAAGTGATATTGAATCCATAGGGATTCAATACAGTATCTATCAAAATACCAATGACATTCTTCACAGAAACAGAAAGAACAATCCTAAATTTCATATGAAACTACAAAAGACCCTGAATGCCAAAACAATCCTGAGCAAGAAGAACAACACTGGAGGCATCGCACTACCTGACTTCAAAATATACTACAAAGCTATAGTAACCAAAACAGCATGATACTGGTATCAAAACAGACACATGGACCAATGGAACAGAATAGAGAACTCAGAAATAAATCCATGTGTTTACACCCAACTGATTTTCAACAAAGATACCAAAAGCATACAGTGGCAAAATAACAGCCTCTTCAATAAATGGTGCTGGGAAAACTGAATATTCATAAGGAAAAGAATGAAACCAGAACTTGATCTTTCATCATATACAAAAATCAATTTAAAATGGATTAAGACTTAAATGTAAGACCCAAAACTATAACACTACTAAAAGAAAACACAGGAGAAATGCTTCAAGACACTGGTCTGGGCAAAGATTTTATGAATGAGACTTCAAAAGCATAGGCAACAAAAACAAAAATAGACAAATGTAATCACATCAAAACTAAAAAGTTTCTGCATAGCAAAAGAAACAATCAACAAAGTGAAGAGGTAATCTGCACAATGGAAGAAAATATTTGCAAACTATTAATCCAACAAGGGATTAATATTCAGAACATAGAAGGAACTCAAAGAACTGAATGGCAAAACAAAACAAAACAAATAAAATAATCATAACAATAAAAATCCAATTTAAAAATGAGCAAATGAATTGAATAGACATCTTTCAAAAGAAGACATACAAATGGCCAACAGGTATATGAAAAAATGCTCAACATCACTAATCATAAGAAAAATGCAAATCAAAACAACGATGAGATATCATCTCACCCCAGTTAGACCGGCTATTATTAAAAAGACAATAAATAACAAATGCTGGTAAGGATGTGGAGAAAAGGATACTCTGATACACTATTGATGGGAATGTAAACTAGTACAGCCATTATGGAAATAAGTATGGAGGTACCTCAAAAACTAAAAATAAAGCTACCATATGATCCAGCAATCCACTACTGGGTATATGTTCAAAGGAAAGGACATCAGTAGGGAGAAGAGATATGTGCCCTCGCATGTTTATTCCAGTACTATTCACATAAGCCAAGATACAGAATCAACCTAAGTGTCCATCAAAAGATAAATGGATAAAGAAAGTGTTGTACATACACACACAATGGAAATGACTACTCAGTCACAGAAAAGAATGAAATGCTGTCATTTGCAGCAACATGGATGATCCTGGAAAATATTAAGTGAAGTAAGTTGGTCATAGACAGATAAATATCACATGTTCTCTCTCATATGTGAGAGCTAAAAAAGTTAAGTTCATAGAAGTAGAGAGTAGAATTGGTTGATGGGGATACAAACTTACAGCCAGATAGGAAGGATAAGTTCTAGTGTTCTATAGTACTGTTAGGTGATTATAATTAACAACAATTTATTATATACAGCAAACTCTTGAATATGAATTTGAGTTATGTGGGTCCCCTTATTATATGTGGATGTTTTTTCAATAAATATATTGGAAAATTTTTGGTTACCTAACCAAACAGTTAAATAGCCCACCTAACAGTAGCCTATTAGTAGGCTAGTAGTTGAATACTTAACTACTACTTATGTAATGACTTAAGTGCCCCATGTATGATTACTGTGACCCAGGGTGAAGCACACAAGTACTTAAATAGTAGTTAAGTACTGAAGTAGTTAAGTTCTGGGGTAGTCAAGTTATATGCAGATTTTCAACTGTGCAGGACATGCACCCCTAACTGCTGTGCTGTTCAACTGTATTTTCAAATAGCTTGAAGAGAGGATTTCGAAAGTTCTCAACATAAAGAAATAATAAATGTTTGAGTCGATGTATATGCTAATTACCCTGATCATTACATATTGTATACATGTATTGAAATATCCCTCTGTAGTCCTTAAATATGTATAATTATTTTGTCAATTAAAAATGATAAGGGAATATGATGATTATATTTCATAGCAGTTAAAGGATTAATGAAAAAGGTACTAAATATTATCTAATTATTTGATATTTAAGATCTTGATTTTTAGAATTATCTTTCTCATTCATTATTTTAGTTAAGCTGTTTTAATGAAAAATCAGAATTTAAAAAATGACTGAGCTAGGCATTCATTCATTCATTAATTCTTCAACAAATACCTGTTGAGGCTCTATGCTCTGTTAGGCAGTGTTCTAGGCACTGGGGATACAGCATTGCCCTGAATGAATGAGGATTGTTCCCATGAAGCTAAAATTTCAGTGTCCCCTAAAAATCATTGTTCTCTGAAAGAAGCATACTAAAACACAGGTTCTTTTTATTTTTGTAGTGATAATCACTTACACAGATTGAATCTAAATTCTTTTTTTTTTTCGTTAAATTTTTATTTTGTCAATATACAATGTATATGATTATTATGGCCCTCCTCCCTCTCTCCCCTCCCCCCCAAGAATGTCCTTTCCGTTTGCTTGTTGTAACAACTTCAAAAAAGTATAATTGTTATATCTTCTCCCCCCCCCCAATTTTTTTTTTGTGTGTATGTGGGTGAATTAATTTGTTTATTTTTTAGCTCCCACCAATGAGTGAGAACATGTGGTATTTCTTTTCTAACTTTATTTCATTAGAGCGGCATCAGAGTCTTAAACCACAAGAATCCTCATGTCAAAACATGAATAATAAAACCTGCTCTGCCAATCCCTCAAGTTTGCTGTCCAAATCTGATTATATATAAATATATATGATATATATGTATGCATATATCATACATACATATATGTACAATATACAAGTATATCTATATAGTGTATGAATATAATGTTATACATAAATATATGTATATCTATGATATATAAAGTCAGTTTTTAACCAGTAAAGCCCTCTACAAATGAGATATTAACATTATTATTTATTAAAATAATGATTAAAATAAAATGATAGAGACTTTGAAAATATAAATAAGTGAGGTAGCTATATATTAACAAAAGTCTATAAATATCTAACTTATAATATTCACTCACTTGTTACATTGATAGATCTTGATGAGTATTTCATGCGTTAAACATAAGAGAATTTGCTTGTTTCTTCCATATAATATGTGGAATTAATTCTTTTAATGAAGAGGGTATATTCCAATGAATGGTAAAAATAGTAAAGTTTAATGATGTGTTAAAATACTAAATATGGGAGTCATGGACTCATAATCATTAAATAACATAACAGCAACTCTGGGAGTCTAGAAAGTGAGAAAAAGAGAAATAAGCAGATATCAGGGTAAGGGTAGGATGGAGCAATTCATAAAGAGGGAAATTGGGAAACAGACTCTTCTGCTAAGCATATGCTAGGTTAGACCATGGTACACACATATTTATTTGTATAGTCATGTGTCCCTTGACGATGGACATAAGTTCTGAGAAATGCATCATTCATTGTGGGAACACCATAGAGTGTACTTACACAAACCTAGATGATATACCCTACCACACACCTAGGCTACTTGGTATAGCCATTACAATCTTATGGGATCACTGTCATATGTGTGGTCCCTCATTGACTGAAAAGTTGTTATGTAGCACATGACTATATACACATGTGCACATGTGTACACACACACACACATTTATATGACATAAACAGAGCTCTAAAGCTAAATCTAAATCTCTAGATCTCCTTTGATCTCCGCAAATAATGGTCTCAAGCCAATGTGTTGTCAGATGCATAGAAAGGACAGAAAAGATACAAAATGGGCCACTCGTCATCTCTTTGCACTGTGGCTTAACTGCTATGTTTGGGTAATTTCCTAAACAATATTGTGAGTTAAAATTTAAAATATATACAAAATGTCAGCAAAAATAATCAATGTTCATGATATTTGTTGAATTATGTAAGCTATTTTTATTTATTACCTTTACTAGAGTCATTACTTGAGAGATAAATCTCATCTAATATTCCTTGTATAATCCTTTTCCTCTTTGTTGGATTTGTTAATTGTTACGTGATTTTACAATTCTTGTACTAGTTCCACCTGTTTACTTCTTTAAAAACAAGATCAATCCCTTTAGTAAGTATTTTTTTTTCAGTCCCAAGGATCTCTTCTGGGTAACCCCAAATTTTGCTCCATAATTCCATGCTTAAGCTCAGCAAGGAAAAAATATTTATTTCACTGAAAGAATAGAAGTCAAATTTAGAAATGGAAAATAAGAATTTATCATTGAGTTTTAAGCATGTTTCCCAGGATAAATTTTGAAAATATTAAAGTAGCTCTATCATAAACAAAGTTTGGGAAATGGTGGTTTAAACACAACCTTATTATAAGACTTCTCAGAGTGCTCATGTATGCTATGAATCTTGATAAGAAGGACAGTATGTGTAGTAGTTCCCAAATTTATTTGATCATAGAACCATTTTTTAAAGAATTAGCTCATGGGATTAATTTTCTGAAATACATTTGAAAAACACTTATTTAAAAAATTCAATTTTATATTTCTCAGTATTCATACTTCATACTCTTACCTTACTGACTGATTTTAGCTAGAGGCCCTTTCAGATTCACCTGGCAGGAACATTGAAAGACTAAACAGAAAAACCTACGAGACTCATGTGCAAAATAATGTGCAATGTTTTAGTTATAGTATTTTTAAAATTCTAAAAGCCATATGCTTGGTTTACACCAGAGCTAAGAACAACTGTTTAGCAAAGCTTCACAAATACATTCTTAAGTTACTAATTCAGAAAGACTTTTTAATGGTTCGAGACTATAAGAAATCGTGGATTTTCTCTTGAGAATGCTTTCCTACCTTATATAATACTGAGTCACTTGTCTCTGATTTCAGTTTGTGTCTTCTAAAGGCATTCTATAGTGAAGTGGGAGGAACAATGGACTTCAGTAGCAAAAGATATAATTTTCTCTAACTTGACACTTAAATGATTGAGCAATTTAGATAACCTCTTATAACTTCAATTTGTCATAAACCTGCACTTCAAAATTAGTAGAGAGATTTGAATGAGATAATTAAGTGGTTTATTAAAATATTTTACTGATGGGAAATACTTTTATCAAATCAACATAATTACTTTTTATAATTTTCTCTCTATATATTGTAATCATTTGTTCACTTCTCTATCTTTCCTCTAGACTTTAAGTTCTTTGAGACAAGGGACTAGGTCTTGTTATCCTCTATTTTCCCTGTTTTAGCACAAGGTTTGTCATATAGATGATGTTCAAAATTATCTGCTGAATAAATGAAGGCAATGTAAGGAATATTATTTGCTGAATAAATGAAGGCAATGTAAGGAATAAAATAATTTTATTATTTTTTTTATTATTATTATTTTTTTTCCTTTTTGTCTTTTTTCGTGTCCAGCAACGGACCGCAACCCTCAGTGTCACGCCCGTACCGGACCGGGACCAGCAACGGGATCGCAACCCTCGGTGCTGTGCCCGCCCCTCGCTCAGCCAGTGAGTGGGAACCGGTCTGTATGTGGGATCCGAACCCTCGGCGGGAGCGCCGCCGCACTCCCAAGCGGCGCACTGTAGCAGTGCGCCACCGGGCCGGCCCAGGAATAAAATAATTTTAATTCTAAGACAAGTAAAAGTCAACCATATCAAACTTTGAAACAAACCTTATAAACATTGTCCAGAATATCTACCATATTACTTTAGGAAATTATCTTATAATGAAACCTTTTTGGTATTACAGAAACCATTTTCTCTTGCACAAAATCCAAGATGGATCTATCTTATTCTGAATTGTCATCTGGCAAAGTGTGAGGAAAGTTTCTATGGAAAATGCAGTTCCAAAAAGCTAAAAAAAAGTTGAGAATTTTATAAATTTGTTTTCTCTTTCTCTTTCCTTTTCTTTCTTTATCAATCTCTACTATTTATCGAATGCTTGTCATGTGCCAGGAACAGTGTTAAGTGCTTCAAGGGCATTGTTCTGTTAAATTCTCATGACTATCTTGTGAGAGTTACTGTTATTATCCTCAGTATATGAAGAAAGTGACGTTTATTTTCTCAAGCTTATATTGTTAGGAGTTGGCAGAGCCAGTACTGTCTGAACCTAGAGTTAACTTTTAACCGTTATGCTATATTATCTCTCAGGCACATTTTTGGAGGACTAAAGGCAGTATTTCTTATAATACTAAAAATAAATTTTGCATGATGAAAAGTGATGAAGACTCATTGTGTGCTAACTATGAATAAGTGTAATATGGCATCAAGTTCTTATTCCCAAGACAGCAAAACAAGCCAGCCGAATCTCCAAGGTGCCAGATTGGAAGGCTGTCTCTATACATGACAGGTGTACCATGTGTAGTAGTAATTCATACTCCATATACAGAAACAGTAAAATAAAGGCGGCTAATTTATAGAGTACCTAGAAAATATGCAGTTGAACTTCAATATTAACAACTTCAATATTAAGTCCTATATACCACCTACTCAAAATATTTTTTTAGAGTCTTCCGGAAGTCCCGGAAGACGCTAATTTTACAAATTTTCTTATTTTTTCCATCTCCAAATGATAATCATTATATTATATGTAAAAATCCTGTATAAAGTCTAATAAGAGTGAAAGAAAAACGTATAAGAAAAGATAACAGAAGAGATCATTAGACGGTATTTAAAGATTAGGCAAATTCATGCCAATCTAATGTCCTCCAAAAGAACGGTATGAAGTGAACTCTACTGAAAGGTGCAAAAATCAGGTAAACGACTATTCATCATGTATCAAATCAATAAACCAACCAACTAACCAACTAAATATCTCCTAAATGGAATACATGTGCACCATAAAGTCATGAATAAACCTATGAAGTAATTTCCAATGATTTATGAAATAAATAAGATGTTACTATCCATTGGGAAAAAAATGACCTCCTGGACTATTTAAAAACTTTTGTCAAAGAAAATTGAGGAGAGCATATTGGGTACTGCATTACACCAGAAGTACTATGTTGGAAGCTCTGCCTCCATGGAGCTCTTCACACCTTTAAACTCTCACTGCTTTATTACAATCTCATTTATTCATACACAAACTTTTATCCAGTGCTTACTATGTGTGAGGTATTGTAGATGCGGAGAGGGAGGACAATAAAAAGATAAAAATGATAGATACTCTATTCTCAAAAGACTAACTAATAGTCAACCACAATAGATTAAACGTGTACTTACATTGCCAGAGGAGAAACTGTTTCGTAAAAGAATATTGTACATAAATTGTGAAGGAAGAGAAGAGAAGGTAGGTCACGGACGAAGTTATATTTGAGTCAGGTAGTGAAGGATGGTGGCACTTTACTTATAAAGAAACAACACTTCATGTACAAGAATTGATGTGAGCAAACACAGAAAGGAATAAAAAGCCAGAGCCAGTAAGGAGAAGGGTCTAGAAGTGTGAAAGGCTGAAGTCAAATTTGGCTAAATAATAAAGACTGGAATTATGTCATTAAGGTTCTAAGTATCACGCGAGGTGTTTCTAGATATTTTTTCCCTTACTTTTGCTTCCTTAAGATAGATTCCATTTTTCTACATGAAAAGTCAGAATTTGAAATGAAGCTGTACTGTAATACTGCATGTTGATAATGGCATCTAACACAATAATACTCATGCATAAAAGTTCTTTGACTTCAAAGTTTTTCTTACTTTTATCATTCCTTTTAAAAAACCAATATGTTAAATTTATTTATCATTAGGGATAAACATGGTCACGAGGATGTCACTGGTCAGAATAGTGCATGTAGTTTAGAATAACAGCTGTGGGTTAATTGTCCTTATTGGCTTCTAAAAATAAATATTGAATATGATGGAAACTACTGCAGTAACTTTTTCTATTGCTGTTATTTTGTAGGGTAGAAATCATTCCAATTGAATGATTTCTGTACTTTCAAACTAAATTTATTTTACTCCCAAACATATAATCTGTGGGGAAAATGTTAGAAATAAATGTATTCTAATGAACATTTTTAATGTATATAATCCTAAAGTGCTATTTTATCTATAGTAAAATTAATCCATCAATAAAAATATATCTGTGTAGGAATATCTGGATAAGATTTTCTGTGATAACAGGATAGAATAACCAGTCACCAGGGAAATACAAATTAATAGAAATTGCTAAAAGTCAGTTAGATTGTATGTCTCTTAAAATTTAGGTAACACAGGAGTAAATATTAATTAACACTGATCTCCACCTTCACATCAAAGAATAGAGATGTAGTGTTGAAAGAGAAGTATTATGAGTTAGTGGAAAAGACCACTCAAAGTGTGGTGACACCAACAGCAAAGTGAACTGTCTTCACTCTGTGCAATGCGACACTCAATCTATATCATGTCTTAACGGAAACTGGGTACTTCCTTGAACACAGTGCTTCCCTTGAAGCTCTCTCTAGTGACAAATGCTTAAACTTCTTCATAGGTTGTAATATTTCTGGCTAGTGGCTACTTTTTCTTGAATATTTCTCCTCTACTTTTATTTAAAGGTTTAAATTTATTTGCAGCTTATGACATCTGGCTACATCAACTTATACATCTCTTGTTTGTTTCTTCCTATCATCTGATGATCATTGCTTCATTTACTAAAGTCTTTGGGAGCTGGCTTAGGCTTCTTTTAAATTCTCAGTTTTACCACAGTCCTAAGAGAATTCATTAAGAAGATTTAACCAACTGCCTCATAATTCTATAACTTATATACCTCCAGTTACCTTCATATCTATTCTTCTCATACACTCTACTCACTCCAATGCCACATCTAGAAATTTGTCAACTAATGAAATAGCTCTACTGTAAAATCTTAAATTTCAAGGACGTACTGTAACTAAAACCTCTTACATTCTCAACACCCTATTTTTACTACACCATATAGTTGTCTAATTCTTGGATTTTCTCTATTTTCTTGTACTCTATCAGTTCTCATCAGGACTTTCTTCTCATTTAGCATTGACATTTACACAAGCAGTCTCAGTTTCTTTCCACTGCTATTTTTCCAACAACACCATCCATCAAAACTCCCACTCCTCAATAAGTGTTACAATAAATTGACTTCTGTTTCTACGCTTCCCCTGGCTCAGTGTTGCTGAAAAAGATCACACTGCTCTCCCACATTGGTGTCTCTTTAAATTATTGGTTTCCAACCCTCCTTGGGACCTACAGAACTGTTCATGAATCCTTTAATTTGTCCTTCGTTAGCTACTTCTCCTATTTTTTTCAGTAATTATTCCAAATCTTCAAACCCTCTAACTCAACTTCCAAACTCTTATGCTCTTACTTCTAAGTGTTTGAGAAAATTAAAGCCATTAGTCAGTGACAAGCGACTTCTATCTAATAACACTTATTTTCATATCTGTTTTTACTTTGGTTTGAGCCAATCTATCCACCTATTATTCTGACCTGACCATCTCCTCCCTCTTCAAATTTTTATTCTTGTAAACATGCTTTCTCAGTCCTTTATCTTCAAATACACCTTCTCTTCAGACCATACCTCAAATCTCTCACTTTCTCTCACTTCTTCTCACTTTCTCTCACACTCAGGTTTATCACAGATGGAAAATAATATTATGGAGTATTGCCATTTTACCCAGTAATTCTCTAAATTTTTACGAGAATAGTTTATTTAATTATTAACTGAGGATTTTCAATACACAGAGAATTCACAGTTTTAGGTCAAGCAATTGTATCTATATACAAAGGATGAACTTGGGGCTGAAAAAAAAAATCATCACCTTTTCTTGAGAATAAGGTCAAGAGAATAAATTCATCTTCAGCACCCTGGAGATTTAAAAACATATGCGAGAATGGAAAAATAAAAGAGAGAAAAAAAGCAATGAATGAGCATTTTAGGGAAAGGTAGCTCATAATGAGTATTGGAACAGAAGAAAAGATCCTTGACAAACCACCCTTAACGATATACATTTTATCATCACTACGCTCGTAATATTTGTTGAAGAAGCAACACAGATTGTAGATTATCCTTCTTCATTTTTTTTTGTTTGCAGAGACCTTCATGTGGGCATTTTTAAAAGTTATAATTCATACATAGTACCATAAAATTTATCATATGATTCAGTGGTTTTTACTATATTCACAAAGTTGTGCAACAGTCATCATCCTCTAATTGCACAACATTTCATCACCCTGAAAAGGAACACTGTATCCATTAGCAGTCACGCTTCATTCTCCCTTTCCCTTGACCTCGGGCAAACACTAATGTACTTTTTGTTTCTATGAATTTTTTTATTCTGGACCTTTCATATAAATGGAATTTTGTGTCTAGCTTCTTTTGCTTAACACAAATTTTGGAAGCTTCACCCATGTTGTAATATAAATCAGTACTTCATATCCTTTTCACAGCTGAATAATATTCCATCATATGGATATACCACATTTTGTCTACCTATTTACCAGTGTAGAGACCTTTTTCTCTGAAGTCACAAATTAACTATGTTGGAGAAACTGACTACTCATTTTTTATGCTACTATCAAAATAAGCTCAGATTTATGAGTTTTTTTTTAAAGATCAGAATTTCCTACTAATCTCCATGAGAGATAATACCTTAAATTATGAAAGTAGAAATGGGGTTAGGGAGAAATGGACATATTTCAGAGATAATCAAGCATTAGAATCAACAAGACTTGGAACATATTTCAAGACAATTAAGCATTAGAATCAACAAGACTTGCAGGGGCAGTGTTATGCCCAGTGAAGAAGATCTAGTAAAGAGTGATGCTCAGGTTTCTGGCTTGAGCAGGTGAGAGATACCTGTGCCATGCACTGAGATAGAGAGTATAAAAGGAGGAGTACTTATTTATTTTGGTCGCTTGTCTGGTGAGGAGTATGACAAATTTAATTTTACGTGTTGAGTTTGGTACATCCCTGGGACAGACAAGAGGACCAGAACCCAACTAGGTAGATCTGGCAGATGATTAGGAAGGAGATCTAGGCTAGTAGTATGGATTTGGAAGCCATCTATACATATACGCTACTTGAAGCCAGGGACAGAGTGTATCATGAAGATAAAATGTGTAGAGAGTGAAGAAAAGAGGGTCTACAATGAAATCCTGAAAAATATCAATATGGAAGAAGCATATAGAAAGTTCACAAAGATAGAGGTGACCAGAGAGATGGATGGAGAACTAAGGGAGTGTACAATCACAAAATACCAGAGGTAAAAAAGTTTTCAAGAAGAAGAGAATGGTAATGGGGTCAAATTTAAAATAAAGTTTGCCTGATAAAATATGAAAACTGCTAACTAAATTTAGCAGCATATATAATTTGAGGCAGTTTTAACAAAAAGTTGCATATCTCACAATTGTTATAAAAATAGAAGTAAAAAAGCAAAGCTTCAAAAAAGAGGCATTTAAAATAAAGTTTGCCTGATAAAATATGAAAACTGCTAACTAAATTTAGCAGCATATATAATTTGAGGCAGTTTTAACAAAAAGTTGCATATCTCACAATTGTTATAAAAATAGAAGTAAAAAAGCAAAGCTTCAAAAAAGAGGCAAAAAAGCCAGTAGATTTAAAAAAAAAAAAAAAGGGATAGCTACATGAGATGATGGGTGTGTAAAGTTGCTTGACTATAATAATCACTTTTCTATGTATATATATATCAAGATAAATATACAAAGCATCATGTTGTATACCTTAAATAGATACAATGAAAAAGGAGGCAAGAGTAAAAAATGTTGGTTATTATATCTAATATATTAATATAATGTAGTCTGAGAAATTGAATGGAATCAGTATATTTTTGACATTTAACTTGACTAATTAAAAAAGAAAATACAGTGGACTACCTTGTTTCTTTATCAGTAAGGCAGATATTATCAATTCTTCAAGAGAGAGAATCATAAAATTTTAAGAGAAAGTTTTACACAGGATGAGTAGCATGAGATAATATCCTTAAAAATGCTTTTACAGCCAATGCAAAAGTAATTCTATATGGCTGTTTCATTTAAGAATTTTCCATTAGCCACTTCCACTCAACATTGTAGTGGAGTCAATTAGGCAAGAAAAAGAAATAAAAAGCAATCAGATTGGAATGGAGAAAGTAAATCTTTAATCACAGATGACATGAACTATATGGAAAATACTAAGAAATCAACAAAAAACTATTAGAGCTAACAGATGAGTACAGCAAGGTTGTAACATACAAGACCAATATACAAAAATTAACTGTATTTCTATACACTAGCAATAAAAAATCCAAAAAGAAAATTAATAAAATTATTGCATTTACATTATCATCAAAAAATAAAATACTTAGAATAAATTTAACAGAAGAAGTACAAGATATGGTCACAAAACTACAGAATATAATCACAAGAAAATAAAATATATATATATGAAACAATGTCTTGTATTCATGGATAGAAAGACTTAATATTCTTCAAGTGGCAATAATCCTCAAATTGATCTAATTGAACACAAACCCTATCAAAATCTCAGCTGCCTTTTTGTTTTTCCAAAAATTGACAAGCTGACCTTAAAATTCATTAGGAAATACAAGCAACCCAAAAGAGAGGATGGATAGCATCTATAAACTACCTACATCATAATAACCTGGGGTGTTTATTTTAAAAATGCAAATTCTTGGGCCCCAAACAAGACTTACAGAATCACAATTCCTGAAGTGATGTTCAAGTATCTTTTAAAAGTTTCCAGTTGAGTATTATGCACATTCATAAAACAGAGTAGAAGTTATTTGGGCTTGCAAGATTCTCAGTGATACTAACTAGAAGATGGCCTCAGAAATAAAACATAAGATATTGCTAATACTCAGTGGAAAAGTAAAGTCCATCATGCCCTCTGTGATGAGTTAGCACTGAAACGTGCTTCCCAAAAACCAAAAAAACTGAACTTGATTAGTGATCAATGAAATCTTAAATACTGGCTGCATAAATTTTGTAAATACCTGCCAAATGACAGAAACTTAGGTTGAGTTGTTTGTTTTATCAGTGGACAGCCACAGAACCAATTATCTCTTAAGCTCATGATAGTAAAGTCAAAATCATAAGTATGATAGATGATGCTCACTTTCCTGCTTGCTGTGTACTATGTTAATCTTAGCTATGGAAAAGAGTGCAAATCATTGAATCATCCATTCCTCTATCTGACACACTAAAAAGAAGCCCAGGCAGAATAAATATTTCATTAAAATACTGAATTCAAGCCCTTCTAAAGACTATAAGAAGTTTTTGCAAGATAATTTAAATGGCTTAAGTCTTCTAAAAATAGCTATTCATGAAAATATGAATTGATGCCATCTCTGTCCTACAAAAAATTTCTCTATCTCAAAGAGTAATTCTCTTTAAAAAGAGAAATTATAATTCCGTAGCATTTATATACAGGCCTGAAAACTAAAAGTTTATAGAAAAAGAATTTCTTGATTTTTAAAAAACTTTTGTCTTATATCCACAGAATAGAACTTGGAAGAATGGACAGGGTTTAATTTGAACACAAAGCTACCAATAATGTTGGTTTTGACAAGACTATACTTTTGAATATTTGTCTTTTTCTGTCTTCATTGCAAATTTACTTAAGATTGCCTCTTCCTGCACCAAGTCTTTTATCGAATATACTTGTGAATTTATTCAGGTATCTTGATGACATTTTTTTGGATATGGAGCTATTCTTAAACATCCATCCACACACGGCTAAGAAACTGCTTCACACTCAGGCTTAAAAGTTTTGAAATATTTAATTTCATTTCTATCTCGTTCATTGTGCAATGCCTGAGAAATTTTCTAAATAGATATTGGTTGAATGAATGATTTCTCCTTATCTCTCAATGCTTTTTTTCTATGCGAACTTACTGTATATATGAGAATACTTCAAAAAGTTTGTGGAAAAATAGAATTAAAAGCTAATATGAATCCTTCCATGAACTTTTTGAAGACCCCTCATATACAGTATATAATCAGCGAATGTAAACAGATATAAAATTTAAAACACACACATACACAGAGAAAAAATCTTTTAAATGGAAAATATAATTTTGAATTTTCTTGTTTACCATATATAATCATTAATAATATAGCAAAAATTTACCAGACCTACATATTTGTATGCAAATATAAATAGCAAGGTATGAATGTTTTACTCATTAATCAACTTAGAAAAAAATACAAACATTTAACATTTTAAATGAATTTAAAATTATTTTATAATTTACTATTTTGCTATTCATTTTCCACTTGTATATTCAGTAGACTGACTTTAATGTGACTTACTTCAACACGAACAACATAATCATGCAATGAGATCTAATTAGCTGCAATCAAACTAGAAATTATAGTGGATTTTGTTCATTGTAGTCACTTTGTTAATTTAAGAGCTAACACTGCTATAAACACTTAAACTCTGAAGTCAGAATTTTTTTTTTCTTGTGTACAACTTGGATGCCAAGTGAAAGGCAGAAATGTCAGTGGTGTGTTACAGAATAAGGTTATTTCCAATAATGTTGTATATGCACATAAGTTGTTTTCAGTGTTTAAATAACCTATGATTGTTTATCAACTACCAAAACAAAATGATGTTGAAAATACTCAGACATATTTTCCCTCAGAATAAACATTGTTAGGGGCCGGCCCAGTGGCGCACTGGATAGTGCGCCGCTTGGGAAGCGCGGCGGCGCTCCCGCCCGAGGGTTCGGATCCCACATACAGACCGGTTCCCGCTCACTGGCTGAGCGAGGCGCGGGAGCAACACCGAGGGTTGCGATCCCGTTGCCGGTCCCCGGTCTGGTACGGGGGCAACACTGAGGGTTGCGATCCATTGCCGGACATGGAAAAAGACAAAAAAAAAAAGAATAAACATTGTTAGATTTATTCTAACAAATGAAAGCAAAATCAAGATCCAATGTTAAATAATTAATAAGTGACATCAAAATTTTCTTATAAACAATTGCAGTTGATACTTCTTGCTGTCTTTTCAAATACATGTTCCCTAGAGAGATCAGCCTGTCCCCCTCTAGTTTACAGTTCTAGAAATATCATACAGTTACTTAAGCTGAGTAAAGTGCCTTGATGAATCATCTTGCTAGGAATATACTATTTTTCCCTTTTCTCTGTAAAATAAACGTGCTCTTTTCCTAAAGAAAATGATGAAGAAAGTAATATTAGAAAATTGGAAACTTAGGGTTATAATCTTGTCCAAACATCTCCCCATCAAACCAGGTATACCAGTATGGGATTTTGGCTCCAGGCAAACACCAGTGGGCTCATGTGTTCTCATCTATACAGCATATACAAAAGAAAACACATTAGAGACTCACACTTGCTTTGCTTTTGGAAGAAAGAAAACTCTATGTCTCTTTCCAAGGACACTTTAGAAAACTTTTCTCTGTTAGTGATGAATGATCCTATGCCCAACAAATTAGAAAAAACAGTTGTCTTTATTAATCAATGTAATTATCAAAAGTTGGATAAATAATGAAAACAGACTTAAAATTACTAGTTTACACTGAAATCACAAAATATGCCTTATTTAAGATTCATTTTGATTAATGCCTATATACAGAAACTTTCATAGAGCACAGATGTAGTTAAATATACATGAGACAAAAAGTGAAATGTAATAGGCTAAGCCACTGAATTGTATATCCAATGGGTAAACATTTGCCCAAATGATTTTTTGCATTATTATGAGAAAAGCATACACTGAGGCTGGGTTTAGCTATAATAACGCAAAATTTGGCTTATAAATAGGGTGTGCTTATCAAGCAGACTTTGAATTAATACAAAATCAAATTCTTGACTACTGGAAACCCCAGTTCCTCCCAAATACACATGATTTGCTATTTTCAGTCTCAAATAAATGTAATTAGAGTAACCTCATCTCAAGCAGAAGGATAAAGTCTTACTGCATACTTGTGCTGGCTGATTTGACTGTATGTAGGACACAGAGTACCATAAAGATAGCTTCACATTTGCTTGGTGGTTTGTGTTCTGAAAATAAAAATGTAGCTGTTTTTATGCCTTACTGCTTGTGCTTTTTTTTTTTCCTTTTTGTCTTTTTTCATGTCTGGCAACGGATCGCAACCCTCGGCGCTGCGCCCACACCTCGCTCAGCCAGTGAGCGGGAACTGGTCTGTATGTGGGATCCGAACCCTCGGTGGGAGCGCTGCCACACTCCCAAGCGGCGCACTGTAGCAGTGCGCCACCGGCCAGCCCCTGCTTGTGCTTTTTTCCTGTCTTTCACCTCTGTTCAGAGTTCCTTTTCCAGAAGTTTCTCAAACTGAATGAATATCAAGAAGGGCATAACTCAACATGTTTGCCTTCTAATAAGCTCCAAGGTATCTACCCTTTCTTTTCAGAGTATCAAAGAACACTGCCCCTGCTTTGTATGTAATCTTTCCCAGGAGTCAAACTGCACTAGAACCTTCCAGAAGACTATGAAGAGGCAAGGGGACCACAGACTGAATAAAGCTCACTTTCTGATAGCTATTTTGTCACTCATTTTTGAAGTTCATTTCCAGTACATAATACTTCCTATAAAGTATGCTAATTTTTTAGCCCCTTCAGAACCCCATTTTAAATGTTTTGCTCTCTTTTCCCTTGAAGCAGTCTTTACTATTGGTAAAGAACTTGCAAGTTTCTCTTTTCACTCATCTTTAGACTCTACAGCTGGGGAAGACAGACTTCATGCTAAAAGAGCTAAAGAAAAATTTAAAATTTATCTGGCTAGTCATAAAGAATTTGAAAAACAAATCAGACTCTCAAAGCTAGTGGATGTAAATTAAAGACTGTTTAATCAATCTATTTGATAATAGTTTGCCAACATATTAATTAGCTGTATTAGAAGCTAAGTAGATAAAACACAAGAAAAGAAAACAAATATAAATCGGAAAATAATTTTTAGGAATAGTAGAACAGACTACATTACTAATGGGAAATGTCTACAAAAATACACATATTTTACCTGGCATCATCTTGCAAGAATCTCCTTTGCAAATCCTCTTTATTCAACTGTTCTTTTTCTTTCCCTTGCTGAGGTATATCTTGTGCTTTTTCCTCGTCTCCTGATTCTCTGTTTTTCTCCTTATTACACGTTTTTGTAATCTCTTTCCCTTTCTCATTCTCATTAATTCTTTCTTCCTTTACCTCTTCTTTCTCATGAACTATCTCTTCATGCTTATCCCCTTCTTTCCCTCCCTCTTCTAGTCCCTTTGGCCTTTTGAAAGCAACACAAATGGAAAGCATGCAAATAAACACACAAAGAAAAAAAGTCAAGAAAAAATGCACACAAAATTAAACAGAAAGGTAATGAAAACTATCAAAACATAAGTAAAAATCATATCTTTTAAACAATGAAAACTTTTTTCAGTGTATACCAGAGCAGTACTGTGTAAGCAACACTTAATCATAATAGTTTTTAAATCATATTTTCCTCTTATAAAATTACATGAAAAAAAGGCAAAAGCTTTGGCCTTTCCACTATAGAATTTTTAATCCAACAGAAGTATAAAAAACAATTCATCTCAGGCATCTGTAAAATATACAGGACAAGTAAGAAATGCAAATTATACTAACTTATGTACCACATTTATAAATTTTCTTGAGAAGTTGAGGACTTTTTCCATGCATTTATAAAAATTTCCAAAGGATGGAAGAGCATCCTACTAACAAAGTAATATTTTCTTATGTTTTCTCACTGAAATGTCTTCATCTAGAAAAAAGTCCCCTTCAAAATATTATTTTTCATATTCCTTGGAACTGTAAAAAATTAGTCACTTAACTGTTAGTTCAACTTCAATAAAGATATAATAATAAAAGTATCAGTTTTAAATTGCAACATAAAAAAGCCAAATATTATTTCAAGTAATCTAGTGAGCAAAATTGTCATCAGTTCCATAAAAATTTTTGAGTGCAAGAAGTCTGAAATGAGGACCAAAATATAATAAAAGTAATATGTACAGAAGTTCCTATGACCTTAACAATATATATTAACCTTTCAGAAATAGCTTTATCTTTATCGAAAGAAAAGTAAAGACCTTCTGAAATATATGTAGAGGAGTTTACTGCTAAAGCCCCCTTACTCACCTGATTTTCTTGTTTGCTCTTGGCCGTTCTGATTGGACAGACATGTAGCTTGTGCTGCTGAAACGAGAAGCACTACTAGTCCTTGAAATTGCAGATATATCACTTACATCACTGTCCGAAGATTTAGTGGAAATATTATCTGCCCCTCTATGAGGATCCCATCCTGATCGATACTGTTAACACAGATTGACAAATACGCAGAAGTTGTCAGTATTACCACACAAAGCAATTATTAGCTTTCTCCTATTTCAGCACTTTAATTGTCCACAGAGGATACTGCAAAACCCCACTTAGTTGCATATAAAACAAAAATGAATGGCAATTATCCTAAAAGAAAAATTAAATTTATATGAAACCTTTTGTTTTTAGCAAAGTAGTCAGAGCATTTTCACCACATGCCAATGAAGGCCATTAAAATAGTTTCAAAACAGCAATGGCCTCAGGGAAGAACATTTCAGTAAAATCTGGTAAATAAACATTTGGCTTAATAATAGGAAGCAGAATAATTTATTTCTTAATAAAATTCAAAAAAATATGATAAAGTTGCCATTGGAACTTATAAGTACCAAGTCTAGTAGCCATCAATTTTCTCTTTAATCCATTATGCTTCACTGAAAACCTAGAGATAATACAAAATCTAATTATTAAAACACTAACTCTTTTTAGAAAAGCTAAGAAAAAAGAGAAAGTTTATTTTCTGAATAGTTGCAGGAATTCTGATGAATCCTAGGAATGTTAGAAAAAGTCATTATTATTTACAATAGTTCAAACTTCCTGGAATTGAAATAGAGAGTTAACCTGTATATCTAGGGTGCAGGGTATTCTTGGGTGTTCAAATATTCTGGTAAGTTGGAAATCATTATAAATGCTTTATTTTAAAAACTTATTCTCATAAAATACATTTAATGTATTTAATGTAACTAATGGACAAGACAATTATTATTATTATTATTTTTTGGCAACAAAATATCATTTGCTAGGAGTCCTCATGCTGGGATGTAAAAAGGATAAACTTTGGAGTCTGGAAAACCTGGAATAAGGAAAATTTCTAGCCTGGTAAATTTGAGCAAATTACTTAACTTTTAAAAGGCCATTTATTAAGGATAATATTTTCTTTGCAAGGTTGTTTTGAAAATTAGAACTAAGAAGTGCGGTATCTGGCATAATGTAAATAAATGTAGCCACTATTTTTATTGTATCATTACTACCAGGTGGTATAACAGTATTCTTATTATAAACATCAAATATGGCTATTACTAGGTTAAGAAAATATCAGTTAACAAATTTTTCTTTATTTATATACAATTCAAACATAATGCTGAAACATCCTTATCTAGTCAATTTTGCAATGGAGAATTTTCTAGTTATACACACCGGCAAATTTCACAAAGACTTGGAAAGATGATTATCTTATATAAACTACTTGTTATGATTTGAAGAATCGTTACCTAGTAAATAATCCTCTATGAATACAATTCATGGCAAATATTAAATAGATATAAACATCATGGCCAAGATAAATTGAATGCCAACAGGGTATACTTTAAACATTAGATCAGATTCAAGTGATATGTTGTTTTTTTTCAGGAAGTCCCAGTATCTATTGATTTTTTAGTTAATAACTGACCTTTTTCTTCAAATGTAAAATAAAGAAATTGTTTCTAAGGCTTCATAACATTATAAATAATCAAATCTATTAATCTAAAAATATATATTCAAATTAGGTAAGAACTGGCCTTTCTTAGTCCACTTTAACTTTCTATTTTGTTAGATAAACTCTCAATTATCAAAAATAATATAAGTAATTTCTCCAAAAAATTGCTCCCTTTTCCAGGAAATATTTGCTTAAATAGAGCCATAGTGTTTGATTTTAAAAGAAACATTATTTATTTACAGTGGATGTATTTGGAGAAAATTTAGTTCATGCTATTCTTTTTCGAAAAAAGTCATCTTAAAATACCAAAACATTTACTTTAAATGACAATGTCTTGAGCTATTGCCTAGAATAGCATTTCAATTGGATTGGATCCAACATTATCTATTTTATCTATGTATCTATCTGTATATCTATCTAATATATACATATGAATACATATATATAGCAAGTTGTATATTTATATATGTTTTTACTAAATTTATTGAAAGTCAACTTGATCTCAAATTGGGACTTATATGGAAGTCTTTCATTTCATTTATATATTTTTGGACATTTCACTTACATGAAAAATCAAAGTTTTAAGAAATCTTTCAAAGCTATAAAATTGTTCAATAGATGCTGACTGTACTAGGGGACTTTATTATTTTCATTCTTGTAATTTATAACAAAAAAAGAGAAGCAGTCTGTTACTGTTTTTTTAAAAATAATTTATAATTGGGTAGAAAAGTAGTTTTGGTATTTTATTTCCTATTTACTTTTTCTCATGGGACTACTGAATCACCTAAATTCAAGTGAAAAACCATAAATTTTAATTCTAGGAAGCCGTAAGCATAATAATGTAATCATTAAGAGCCAGTGCTCTGGAGTGGGACTGAATCATTGTCTGAATCTCAGCTACATAATGATTAGATTTGTGATCTTGGCCAATTGCTTCTATGAGTCTCAGTTTTTCATTTGTTAAAATATGGATAACAATGGTACCCATCACCTAAGCTTGCTGCAAAGATTAAACAAATTAGCACCTGCAGAGCATTTAGCACAATATCTGACACGTAACAAGTGTTTAATAAATGACAAATGATGACAATGATGATGATGATTAGACAGCAACGGAATACTGGCTTATATCAAGCCCAGGAATATCTTCAGCTAAAGAATTATTAGGTAGAAATATCCTACAATAAATGTGTAATTTTAAGACTGCTTGGAGGTACAGTAAAAATATAATTATTTCCTCATATGGCCAAAAGATTTGTTTTAGAAAATATGCTCATAGAGTAAAACTAAAATATTAAACAAAAGTTTACCACTGACACCTAGGCTCACTTTCCCTATTTGGCTGGTTCATTATATCCCATCACCTCATAGAGAAATATTGATTCATACTGCAGGATGAGGAATAGCTTTATCTTAGCAGGAAATATGTATGACACATCTTGGCTGACACAGAATATGCCTCATTTTTAGTATTTGTCTTGATATCTTATCCTGATATCCAAAGCCACCTGGTACTTGAATATCCCATGTCTCCCCGATTGTTTCTTGTCTGATTTGCTTTGCCCTTACTTCTGATTCCTTACTGCTTACTTGACTTTTGAATTTTGGTAGTTAGAATTCTGACTGCCTACCCTGACCTTTGTCTTTTTAAGTCTGTCATGATTTTGGTCCTGTAGCTATGGTCCATAGGTATATAAAATATAGCCTAAGGCTTAGTTTAGTTTTTAAAACACATGTGAACATGGTGTGTACTGCACATATCTTTGGCTGAGAACGCTCAGGTAATCCAGTTTACTGAACTAAAATTTTAGATACACTGTTTATGAAAAGATAAGATTCCCCATTCTTTAGTTTTATGACTTTTATGTAATTTATCACATATCTCTCATTATAGGGGTGTGTGTGTGTGTGCATGTGTGTGTAAATGTATTTATCTTTAACTTTCAAACTCTTTATTAGAATATAAACTCCTGAAGGCCAGGACAATATCTTCCTCATTTTTATATATCCCTCAGCACCTAAAAGTCAGACTTAATTAATTAAATTTAACTTAAATTAAACTCTGAGGTTTAGCCTTCTTACCACTAGGATAAGGATAAATCTCATTTTAAGGCTTCTTGAGAAAAATATATTCAAAATAATGTATTCAGAATACCCAATAGTGAGCTTAGCAAATAAAAGCTACTTACTTCCAGTGTCTAAAGCAAAAGGTCATTAAATAAAAAGACACTGAATGGAATAGTTTACATATAAAAAAAACAGAAATTAGCTAAAATTTCTAGTTTGATGATGATTCTGCTATCTACTCAAGCCTTGCACTAAATGCATCTCTCTGTTCACTTCTAAGCATCTGAGCATGTTTATCATTGGAATATAGCTCAGGGTCCCATAAAAAATAGACACATGTTAAACAATAAGAAATTGGGAAAGTTTGATTAAATGTATTTTTGCTTTTCCTAAGGTATGACAAACTAAGGTTATATGCTTTAACAGTGAGAAAGAAGCAGCTAAATTATCATTATACCAAGGTAATGAGCTATGAATGTGAATGAGTAAATTCATTTATTTAGGAAATGGTTGATGCTGTCTTGGCACAACACAATAAACAATATTTTAAATATAAGAATTTTCTAGAATTCAGCAGACAGACGAACAATGAATGAAATGCTCATCATTGTCATTAATGAAACAAAAACAAAGAAGATTCACTGCACAGGATGACATGATGTCAGCTGAAAACTGTGTTCTAACTGGAGATCGTTAAAATCTTGGAAGAGAGAAAAGAAGCTTTTCCCGACAACATTTTGATGTTTTGTACATTACTATTAAGCAGATCATGAACTAGATAAATTTACAGGAAATGATTATTCTTCAGGATGCTCCAGACTCTGAAGAGTTCCTAAGTGGCCTGGAAAAGTTATTGTTCTTCCTATGTAATGAACATTAGTGGAAAGTAACAGCATATCTGAAAGCTGTACTGAAAAGAAGGCTATTATTAAACTTTTACAATGATATGCTTGAAAAATATTAATTCAAATTTCTAAAATAATAGTTTTATTTTCTCCAGTATCCTCAGTTGAAGTTCTTAAGTTACATAATTTCTTAGTTTGATTTCTCTGCAGCTTCTCAGCAACTCTAATCCTCCCAATCTTTTGTACATGAACTTCTCAGACAAAAGATGGGTGTAGGATTTTGAGAGTTTCCTTAACGACTGCTTGTCTTCAATTTAATAAATCTCACCAGAAAACTGCAATTCATTGTATAAAACTCTAGTCCAAAAACTGATTAATGGAAAATACTGGGCAGTAAAAAAAAGCCAAATTTTGAGAAAAACAAGTTTTATATTATCAAGAAGTACTTGGAGGACCATTCATGTCACACTCAGGGAGGAAACACAATGAGTCAATTAAAAGACAGGAAGGAAACAAGGGCAAACGTAATCCTTGGAAGACGAAGGGGAGGCTGGAGTTCTGGGCAGGGCTCTTGATATCAAGCTGGGGGTGTAGAGGAGAGAACAGAGGCAGAGGGAGTCCTGGCACAGCAGTCAATTAAATAACCATGCAAGCAAGAAGATGCTCTCATTTTTGCCATCCTAGTTTTATTTCATATCATAATTCAAAGACAGTAGTTGCTGCCCTTTGATAGTACCACAGGTACTCTCTCTTTGAGAAGCTAATTCCAAATAATTTTTTCCTCTGTCCTACCCAAGTTTTTTTTATCAGTGCTTGACTTGAATGCTGCACTGTACAACAATGTATTTGTCAGAGATAATTTTGTTTAGATATGACTCCTAAAGAGGGTATTGTGTGATAATGGTTTCTATTTGGGAGGGAGAAGGCAGAGAGAAAAGGACACAGACACTTGGGGCCTTATTTAAGATTTAGCCTTGTAAACAGTATTTTGCAAATGAAATCTCAGCTTGAAAGATTTTTGATAGCTACAGAGTCCAAAGGGAAGGATTCTGGAATAAAGATGAGCCCAATGAATATCATGCCTCAGTCTGGAAAGGAGTCAAGAATCTAAATTTTTCACTGGAAACTGAGGCACCAAGTTTTCTCTCTTGATGGCCTTCAGGCCTGATGGCATCTAGTCTGATATAATAATAAAACTAGCTACAATTATTATATGTGTACCTTGTGAATGGCACTGTTCTAAATAATGTATGTGGATTATTTTATTTAATCCTCCCAAACCTTATGAGGTGGTCTTTGGAATATCTGGAGTCAAAAGAAAGTACTGTCAGGTGGGATGGGACAGCCATACTCAATGCCCTCTCCATAAAATAAGTCTTAGTCATCCTCTAATGCAGAGTTAAGATGTCACTTCCTCTGTGAAACCTTCCTTAATTCCTACAAGGTGAATTAATCACTGCCTTGAGTGTTCCTAAACTACTTTATTCATGCCTTTATTATAGTTTTATAATGTGGTATCATGTGCACCTCTCTCTCTTTCTATCTCTATCTTCTATCTTGCATATTTAATCTACCTACACTGCTAGATTATAAACTCCCTGAGGATAAAGACTTTTATTAATTTTAGAATTATTTTTATCTAGATCAGTGCCTGACACATAGTAGGAACTCAGTGAATGTTAAATAATCAAGATGAATGCAATGGCTGAGTTTTATCTCAGCTATATTCTGGAGTATTATCTCTAATACGAAGTATCAAATCAGAATACAAGATACTGTGATGATAGTTGCATAGAGTTTAGTCACCTAATCATTTCATTCTCTGTGGTGAGTGTAGGCAGTGGTGTTCTAGTAAAGGTTTACCAGCTTTCTGGGAAGAAAAAAGTTCTGATTTATAGAGTTTGCTGATTCCTGTGGTATAAATACTCCTACCATGGCTGATTTCAAGTTACCAAGTGGTCAGTGAATGCAGAGTTGGGCATGCCACTGGGTGTGGGGTTTAGGAATACAAGCATTGTTTGTAAGACTTACTAGGGGAGAATGAGTAAGGATAATACGATATTGTATCTGTAATTTATTCATCCAGGGAAATCTTTGAAACACGTATGGCAAAACAGCTTATGGTAAAAAACCACAATCAAAGAAAGAGTAGCCATTAGCATGTAGGCCAAGACTTACTAAAGAGCCAACCGTCTCTTGGTCTAAAGACAATTTATAAGGTGAATAATTTTTCCTGGAGAATTTGTAGAGGAAGCATTATTGCCAGTAGTCAATTATGACTTTCCCAAAGGCTTGGCTTTGTGGGAACTCTATGTCTATTAGTAATTAGCTCCTTCCTGAGAAACATCATCCTTTATTTACTTCCATCGATTTCTTACAATTATCAGAGATAGAAATGCCAGTTCTGCAATGAAATCCCTGGCTTAGAGATCTCGAGTAGCACAGAGCTTATGCTGTTGCCCTTAATGAATGAATTTACCATTTTCTTCCTCAGAATCAGTAACTCTTAACCCACTCTAACCTATCATTTACTGAAACTGTTTTCAGAAGAAAAACCAACGCCATCCTAATTTTCTAGTCAGTGGTGTCTTTTCCTCTTTCTGAAACTTTCCTATAATGGCTTTTCAGATAATGGTTTCTCCCCTATCTCCCTGACTATTCTTTCTAAATCTCCTTTCCTGGCTTTGCTTTCCGTATCCTGATTTTAAATTATATTTTCTCAAAGTTTCCATCGTTAGCCCTCTTTTCTTCACACTGTACATATTCTCCCAGGATAATCCAATCCATTAGCTATCCATGTAATAACTAATAAATCCTTATCTTTTGCTCTCATCTTTCTCCCAAGTGTCAGACATGCTAACAGGACATCTCCCATATATTGTTTTGCAGGTACAACAAATTCAATGTGGCCAAAACCAAATTTATTCTCTTTCACCCCAAGCCAGCTCTTCTTATATCTCTTATAGTCCCTGCAATATTTATTAGGCTCCATACCCAAATAAAACCTACAAAACTTGCCCATTATCTTTGACTTCTCCTTCCCCAATATCCTCCATTCTGATCAGTCAAGAAATACTGCTTACTCATCTAATTGAAACAAATATCGTCTCAATATTTAGCTATTTGGAGGTTATGGTCTTTCATTTTGGTAATTAGAGTATTATTTATTAGAGCATTATTTATTACCTATTTATTTGTAGGAATTGCTGATGAATGCCTACCTAATATTCCTTCTCCTCTTTCATTCTTTACTAAAAGAATCCAGGTTGATTTTGGAGGTCCAACAATAACAACAGCAAAAACAAAACAACTTCATTTTCCAGGATCCCTTATAGCTAGAGTGATCATTTGACATGAGTCTGACCTCTGAGATATAAGCAGTAATCTAGGGGGTGGGATTTTGGAAGAGCTATTACTTTTCTGATGACAGTGGGCTGACTCAGAACATAAAGTTAAAAAATATAGAACATTCTATATTTTTAACTTAGAAATTCAAAGCCCTCCATAATCTGGTCCTAGTTAACTTTCCATTCTTTTCTTCTACTATGTATCCCAATTTGTTGTATATTTCCACCCTAAGGAACTACTAGCTGTTACTTAAACATGGCTTGTGCTGATACACTTCTATAACTTCACTTAAGCTCTTCTCTCTGCCTGACATGTCCTTCACCTCATGTATTCTACAACATATTCCCAGATTTCTGCAAGCCAAATAAATATTTCTCTTGTTATTCTTCCTTTGCATGGTTTTCTTCTATTATATCTTCTATTACTGTGGCCTATATTGTATGAGCATTACTTATATGCAAGTGTTTGCCTAATAGATTGCTAACTCCTAGATTGAAAGAATTCTGCTTGCCTGCCTCCCTCCTTTCCTCCTCCCCCATTTCGTTCCCTTTCACCTCTCCTTTTCTTTTTTCCCTCTCTTCATCCCTTCTCCCTTCCTCCCTTTATTACTTTTTTATTCACTTCTTTCTTTCATTTTTGGTTGTTTCTCTGGCAATTTTTTTTCCTTTTAATGTCACTGAATCAGAATCCAGAATTACAGTTTGATCAGCTTCAGGGACACTCCGGGTATGCAGTTCTGAGTTGCAGATAAGAGAAAGATAATTAATGTTTACTGAGATTGCAAAATATGTTCAGATGTACAAAAAAGGGCTCATAACCACCCTTTGTTTAAGAGAAAAGCCCAGGAAAGTTATTTGGTGCTGAAACACAGTTTTAGTTATTCACTCATCACTGAGTCATTAAAAAAAATCACAATATTTTAAAGACTAAAGAGACCTCAGAGATGCTAGCTCCCCCATTTTATAGATGAGAAAATTGAGAAACACAGAAGTTAAATGAATTTACCAAGTTTATACAATTTGTTAGTATTAACCTCTTTCTATGTCTTTTCATCTAAAAAGAATCTGTGAACTATAATTTGTATCACTTTAATGGGACACTGGGCAAACAAATTTAGGACCTACATCATTTCTTTTTAAAAAAATTTATATTGTTTCCAACTTTAGGTATATACTTTAATATAAAGATTTTCTTCCTTTTCTGAAATTCTGAAAAATATATCTAAAATGGCATGTATATTTAGAATACAAAAACAGCACTAAAACAACACTACTTGTTAGTATAACTGTGTACATTTTAAGAAAATAATAGTTTAAAATACTCAAAAGCATTATACAAACTAACTTGAATATAGAGATGTTTAAGTCCTATTGGAATAAGCCCTTTAAACTGTGTTTAAAATTCCCTTTTTTTAAATTCAAAATATTTTAACAGTTAGTTGTACATATTTGTGGAGTAATGTAGTTGTTTCAAAACATGCATATACTGCGCAATGATTCACTTAGAGTAGATAACATAGTTTTGTGCCCATTGTTCCACCATTTAAAAATTTAAGTGATTTTTTTTTCCTTTGGGAATAAAATGGAAAAGGGCTTAAGACGTAACATTTTCTTATGTGACTGGGCTCTGCAGACTGTTAGCTTTGCTTGTGAGCATTCCTATTCATGAAAATGACCTGAAAATGGCCAATCATAAAATCAGAGCCATTTTCTTTGTTAGCCAAGAAGTTGTATTGAGTTAGTAGGTTTTTCGGTTCATTCATCAGAATGGAGTTCAATTGTAAGCTTTTTTTTCATTAATTACTCCTACCTCACATATTATAATAAATAATAAAAAGTAACTACCATTACTGTGCACTTCCATATGCCAAGTCTAGTGCTATAGTCTTTTACAAAACACAATATTTCTACCCTCTGAAGTTATCACCAGCCAAATGTCCCTTCTCTCATATGAGACATATTTCAAGGTTGGCTATATTATTTCCAGGCTGGAGTATTATTTTGTAATCTTCAAAATTGATGAAATAGAAATAATCAAATTTTCAAATATTTAGTAAAAAATTATTGGCTAATAAATAATATCTGTAATCCTTTCAATTAAAGAAAAATCACAACTAATTTTTGTGCTCATGGACAATGCTATTATATAACAAAATTGTAGATATGTTCAAATTATAATTACGCTAATTAAATTGAAGTTATAGATGTGGATAGCTCCATGTTGCTCGAGATGATTGCCCAGATTGACTAAAGGTTTTGACATGTGTTGATTCAAACTTAGCTATCAATTATTTTATGTAAAATAATGCATATAAAGGTATTATGTGTTTTATTTATGTGTATTATTATATATTTATTGTATTCATTAATATTGATTATTGTAATTAATATACATAACAAGTAATATATTAATAATCAATATATTATATGATAAATGATATACAATAATTAATATTTATATTAAATATTTATTATTATGTGTATTATTTACCTATTATTAATGTGAGTAAATTTATTATTAATTATACATATAAATTTTTTCTCTAAATCAAATTAAAACAAAGTTCATAAAAATTATAGACTCAAGTATTTGTGAGAATACATTCAAGATGTAGAGAGCCTGACACTCATCAGAGATTACTGAATGAATGAAGGAAACATTAGAATTGAAAGAAATGAAATATAGAAAATCTATTTTATGTTAATAAATAATGGTCTTTTCAGTGCTGCCTCCAAAGTACCATGTATTTGTGTAGCACGTTACAGACTACAAGATTCCTTCAATTTGTAGATTGAAAAAAAGTTGGATTATAAAGAGCCATTAGACAACTTATCCAAAGTCTTATCACATAAGCAGTAGAATCAATATCAGCATCCAAATTTTCCCATTCTTTCTCAGTATTCTTTCTACTATGACTAACTCTAGATGAAAATCAATAATTATATGCTCTTTAGAGATTTTGTTTTTGACTCTTACACAATAACCTGCCCATACCTTCTCCTGAAAATCATATCTTGTCATTATATTGGTACAAAATGCTTAAAATTCACCTCCTCTAAAACCTTTTCCAAACTACCTTATCCCTACCATTTTAGCTTCACCTCAGCATCTACATCCATGTTCATTTGCTAAAAAAAAATCCTGTTGAGTGCTTATTATGGCCAAGGCAATGTGCCTGCCACTGGAGATACTACAAAGATATAAAATATAGTCCTCGTTCTCAGGAAGTATATAGTTTAATATAAAAGATAAGAAATAAGCAAATAAACAGCATATAAGACAGAATATTTGTATTTTATGAGAGAGTATTTATTCATGAGGTTGGTTCAGAAGGTATAGTATTTTTCACATATCTGTTGTTTTTAATATTCTTACATTTGTTATATTTATATATCCACGTTCAATTCTATTAGGTTATATGGAATCTAATTGGAAAGAATGTTTCTGTCTTATTTTATCACATTTTCTTCTTTATTTTCCATATCCTTCCTGATTCTATAAAGTAAGATTTCTCTTTCTTCTGTGGTCCATATCATTCATCTTCTGTAGGGTATTCTAGTTGTTTGCAAGCCAGCAACTCTGGAGGCTTCATGAAAGCAAAGATAAAGCTATAAATTTATTTTTTTGCTGAAAGTAACGGGAAAATGTTCCCCCTGTGTATTCTTACCCAATACACAGGCAGAAATTATGCTCTTGGCAACAGTAGCTATTGTTCATAGATTGACCCTTTTACCAGCAAGCATCCAGATGCAATTTATTTAAAATTCTTTCTTTTGTCAGTTTTTAGGAAACATTATATTTACTAAAAAGGGAGATATTACAATTTCTTCTGTAACTTTATAGTGTTTTATAACATGTAATTGCTGTCTTAATCATCTCAAATGACTTCCTAATAATTAAAAAATATTCTTTTTATATTTCCTGGCCTGAAATGTGACTATACGGTAAGAAATGCATGTAAAGGAAAGGAACCCATGTTTAAATGTAAGCATGAAATTATGGCTAAGAAAGCCATATTCAAATGTGGTTTTATGGCTAAGAACGATAATTTTTAAAATGTACTTGCAAACACAAAACCAAAACATTTTATCTCTTAGGATTTGAAAAAGAAGCTGACAAAACAGGAAAAAAGAAAAAAGGTAACAAAACCAAGAAGGAAATAAAAAAGTTTAAAACAAAATAACTACAGTTAGTTGTCTTAAAACCCCTATTCACATTATAATCAAACATGCTTTCACGATCCATTAAAGTGTTCATTTAAAAGACCATTAGCTACTTTGTAGAGATCGGCTGAATTGAGATCCCCCTAAATTCTTGTGTTGAAGTCCTGGACTGTGACTATATTTGGAGACAGGGCCTTTAAAGAGATAATTAAGGTAAAATGAGATCATACGAGTAGGCCGTAATATAATCTGACTCATGTCCTTATACGAAGAGATTAGGACACAGACACACAGAGGGAAGACAATGGGAGGACACAGCAAGAAAGACAAGGAGAGGACTCAGAAGGAACCAACCCTGCTGACACTTAGATATTAAGAAAATAAATCTCTTTTATTAAAGCCACCCCGTCTATGGTATTTTGTTATAACACACCTAGCAAACTAATATGTTAAGGAAAAAAGGAATCTACGATTAGAAACTTTTAAAATCAAAGATTAACCACAAATAAAATATAAAATCTCTAAATTTTCATGAGAATGATTTACCATCAAGTTTTTAATTGTAGATCTTTTACATAAAGTGAGGCATATATATTCCTGACAGACAAGGAAGAAATAAATAGTTGTTGCTTTCACCAGCTAAAACATGGAGGACAGAAATTCTCCTCTGGCTCAGAGCTTGTGTGTGTGTGTGTGTGTGTGTGTGTGTGTGTGTGTGTGTGTAAGTACAGAAATATAAATTATGTGTAAATATAATTTTATATCTATCTATATCTATACTGATAGATATTTGAGTTAAAGTTGAACTACATTCAGCTTGCTAGGGAATAGAAGTAGATGAAAATTTGACTAGTCTGGCAAAAATAAGACAACTCAAATCAATTTTTAGGCTTTTAAAAATATCATAATTTTCCACTTTTTCTCCCTTTCTTTCTACCTATTTTTAAGATTACCTTAAGGTATAGTTATCTATCTCTGCTAGATTGTCAATAGCAACAAATACAGACCTTAACTCCCAACGGCTTTGGTAAGAGCAAGTTATCTGTTGGAAACATCATCATCATCATCATCATCACCGCCACCACCACCACCATTATCATGTCACAGTTAACATTTACTGATTGCTTATTATGTACCAAGCTCTGTTCAAAGAGTTATGCATGTAAGTAATAGACTTAATCTTGAAAACAATCTCCTAAGGTTGGTACTATTATTAGCACACATTACGGAATAAGAAAAAGAAGCACAAGATGTTAAGTAACTTGCCCACGGTCATACAGACAGTGGGAGAGGTAGAAATTGAATCCAGGCAGTTTGGTTCTGGAGTCCACACTCTTAATACTACTCTATAGTTTATATTTAATCATTTATTTTACTAAAAATAAATTGAAGCATGATTAAGAAAACTGCCCATATATCTTTATTACTGTAATAAAGATTTTAGGAGTTCTATGACTCTGGCTGCTACTGTAATTACTGATAATGCACACCAATAGCAAGAAATTATACTTTCAATGGCTCCTTCTCCCTGATGATATATTAATCACTCCTTCCTTTATTTATCTTAGAGATAAAAGAAGAAATTATATAAATACATATAAGCATTTTTTAGTTTCTTTCAAATTCTAGTGTGATGGATGCTTAATATAATATAAATAAGAAATCTACTCTCACAAACATTAATTAAAAAACTATAAAAGTGAAAATAGAACATAAAGCCTTCTAAAATACAACTTCGCCCTTTTTCATTTCAATCTACGACTCTCAATTAATTAGGCTATACAGCCATTTGTCGATTTTGTAAGTGGGACTAAAGTCTTTTTTAATTAGGCCTTGGTAAGATTACCACTAATCTCTTGTACTCCTAGAACCATATTGAATATTGCTGCTCTTATTTGCAAGTTTAATGATCTTGATTTTTATTAGTTTATTTTTAATTAACATGTAATAATTGTACATAATTATGGGGTACAGTGTAACATTTTGATACATGTGTACACTGTGTATTGATCCTTAAATAACTACTGAGAACAGTATAGATGAATCACACTGAAGCTGGGATAAAGACAGTGCAATAGGCATAAAATAGTGTATTGACTACATAGCTAAATTCTATTTTGAGGGAATACTCCTGAGGAATCATGTCTGCATATGTCTTCAGCTGCTCCTATTAAAAATAGACTCTCTACTTTCAAATTTCATAATATAGTTAAAATATTTTTAGAAAGACAGTAACTTAATAGGCATTGCTATATAGATGCTTTCAAAGTGAATTACTTAAAAGATTTTTTAAATTTTATTAAGAACTATCTACAAATACCAATGCAGAAGTCTTCTGAAATTCAGGGAGGCAATGCCATTTAGAATGTGGACTGTATAGAAAAAATAAGGCTAACACTCAATTATTCCACATAAAGCTTCACAATAGCTTCAGTGGAAGAATATAATGCAGAAATATAGCATAAGCTCCATATGTCTGAGGTTTTGGATTTCACTTCATTTATCTCAAATTTGAAAAACTGGATTAGCTACAAATAATAATTTCCATGACTTATTAGCTATGTGAACTTGAGTAGAATACTTAACCTTTATATATTTTAGTTTCCTTATCTAGTAAATAATTTTTTTCAGGAATTAGATATGATGTATTAAAAGACCACTCAATAGCAGGGTCTATCATTGCCACTTGCTGTCAGAATAAGGAAGTACGGAATGGAAATATAAGCTAAATATCCCTCATCAAAAAGAGAGGAATGGTGTTGAAAATTTTAAACTAGGGGCCGTTAGTATGGAAATTAATTACAACTTTATATATGCCCTTGATTGAAGAAGAAACCTCTGTAATTTTCTCTTTGACTCAGAAGAGAGGAAGATCAACCTAGGAATGATGGAGAGAAAGACGACCCAGCAAAGATAGTTCCACATCAGGAAATAATTTGCAGTGGTAACAAAATAAGTTTGTATTTTGGACCCTTTTAAAAAGTTTTACATTGATGACTTGATTATTTTTTTGGTAAGCTGGCTGTATAATCCTAGCCTTAGAAAACAGAATCATAAGTATTTGATATGTAGTGAAAGTATTTGGTAGAGATTATGAGAGGACTTATAAAGTTGTCAGACCATTTATTTTCAAAATAAAGTCTCCATTTTTTTTTTCCTTTTTGTCTTTTTTACTGACCGGCAACGGGATCGCAACCCTTGGTGTTGCGCCCGCACCGCGCTCAGCCAGTGAGCGGGAACCGGTCTCCACATGGGATCCGAACCCTCGGCGGGAGCGCTGCTGCGCTCCCAAGCGGCACACTCTCCAGTGCGCCACTGGGCCGGCCCGAGTCTCCATTTTTTGATGACACCATTCAGCTCTGGCTTCTAGCTAAAACCGTAATTGAGGAAGTCAACTGACTCAGATAACTAAAAGTTAAATTTACAACTGGTTCACTGTAGAACAGTAGTTCTCAAACTTTAGTCTACATCAAAATCACCTAATAGGCTTGTTCAAACACAGAGACCCCAATCCCAGAGATTTGATTCCGTGGGTCTGCAAGGAGCCTAGAGAATTGCATTTCTAAAACTATCCAGGTGATGCTGGTCTGGGACTACACTTTGGAAACCACTGCCTTAGAGAATACCTAGGAAATTGTATTGCTTAGTATAATTAGTCCTGTAACAACACTTCAATTTTTTTCCCAACCTAAAATGATTGGTGTCAAAATTATAAAACTATGAAGCCTTAAGCATTCATTTATTCATAAATTAGAGTGGAATCAAAACTTTTTTTAAAAAAGTTCTTAGCCATGTCTATAATATTCCTTTAGTCTATTCCCGTGTGATAAATTTCTGTCAGGTATCCATAACAAGAATCATTGCTGTTGCTTCTAAGAAACTTGTTTTTATAGTATGAGCGATGTAAATCAGAGAATTGATTAAGTTTCCCTTTCTGCCTTTGCTGCTTGTTAGGAAGCTCATGGTTGAAATGTATGTCCCACATGTAACAGATGTAGAGGATCTCACTCTATGCATTCTGCTCAAAAACTTTACTTCTGGAGTTACTTTGTTTTACCCTATTTTCTCTTGGTAGTCTTTTTTTCATTGACAATATTATTGACAGTATTATATGTATTTTTATAAATCATCTGCATTCCTTCCTGAAGCATAGTAGGATATAAATAAACAAACGTGTTATCTGAAAACATTTTTTTTTCCTTTTTGTCTTTTTCCGTGTCCGGCAACGGATCGCAACCCTCAGTGTTGCCCCCGTACCGGACCGGGACCGGCAACGGGATCGCAACCCTCGGTGTTGCTCCCGCGCCTTGCTCAGCCAGTGAGCGGGAACCGGTCTGTATGTGGGATCCGAACCCTCAGCGGGAGCGCCACCACGCTCCCAAGTGGCGCACTATAGCAGTGCGCACAAACGTGTTATCTGAAAACATTTTTTTTTCCTTTTTGTCTTTTTCCGTGTCCGGCAACGGATCGCAACCCTCAGTGTTGCCCCCGTACCGGACCGGGACCGGCAACGGGATCGCAACCCTCGGTGTTGCTCCCGCGCCTTGCTCAGCCAGTGAGCGGGAACCGGTCTGTATGTGGGATCCGAACCCTCAGCGGGAGCGCCACCACGCTCCCAAGTGGCGCACTATAGCAGTGCGCCACCAGGCCGGCCCCTCTGAAAACATTTTTAAAGAAATTTTAATATCTTGATATGTTAGGACTTCATGCCTTAGTCTTTTCATCACATAAAATGAATGAGAGATCAGAGCATAACAAATGCTACAAAAGTTAACATGTATCTGTTTAGCCCTAGGCAGAAATACAAAAAAAATACGAACATATCACTTCTGAAATCTGGCTCAGAAGGTTAGGGGTGTATCTGAAATATTGTCATTACAGAACTATTCTCCGTGAAATTCACCATACCTATTTGAAGTTATTCATATTTTAATTGTAGTAAAATCATGTTTAGGAATTTGGAACCTATGGAGTAGAGATAAAGCTACTTTTATTTGCCTTAAATTTACTTCTCTCTGACTTTAGGCCTGTGCCACTTCCCATACACCATGATTCTGTGATGAACAATCTTGTATTCACCAGGTCAGTATTCATGTAATACTGAGGGAAGAGATCAGTAGTTTAGAAGAAGATACTTATAGCAGAATCTCTGCTTCCTCTAGGTTATTATAGTGTAGAAACTAAAACTGATACTACCTACTACATATGCATATCCAACATAGCCACTTTTTCCTTACTTAATAATGGAGAGAAACTAAAGGTTAAGTATGTAAAGATAAAATAGACCTAAGTATATAAAAATCCAAACTGCTTTTCTCTAATACACAGAGACCACAGATATCACGATTGTAATGATTAAATTACTAAATCATACTGCACATAATAGCTAAATGTTATGAGTAAGCTTTGCTATTTTCATTCTTTTGTTAAACCTTAAATAGGTACAACAGAGGAAAATCTTTTATGATTTTGGCAATAAATAATGTAATGAACCTAAAATGTCTTGAAAATACAAAGGTGATGAAGAACAAGAACAATGAGATAATACTCTTCATTTCCTCCCTTGTTAGACCTCATACCTCAAATTATTCCCAAAAGTAGTTCCAAAGTATTCTTACCAAAAGACCTTTTGAACTCTAACACCTCATGAATTTGTATTTTGTTCCAATAACTCAATAATAAACCAGATCCAATTAAAATCCTATAAAATGGGGAAACAATCTATATGTAAGAAAACCATGAGAAGATAACAATACTTCTTCCTAAATATTTTTGAGGGGTTATAGGTTTTGTAAAATGAAAACTTCTAAAAAAGATTTGCTGTTCAGGTCTATAGTCTCCTATATTATATAATAATGTGCTTATTTATTTATTTTAAAAGGCATATTCTATCCTTAAGAGCTGGTATATAAACACATAACTTTTAGCACTTCATAATATCCTGGGACCATTGCATTACATGTTTGTGTCTGACTATGTGCATTCAGTAGTTTAAAAGAATCTAATGGTGTCATATGATTAATTGATTATTTTACAACTTTAAAAAAAAAAATGTCTTGCCTTAGAATGGTAATCTTGTTCCAGTCTGGGATCTGATCCGGCTACCTGTTTGTATTTGTTAATTTTCATTTGGCGATTTCTCTCCTCTATATCCATAGCACCTATCGAGTAGAAAAAAAACCCATAAAATTAATGTTCAGTTCTCACTTCTGAGTCCTACTTACAGGATGTATAAAAGAAAAAACTCTAAGCTGATATATTATTTTCACTCAAGGTAGTATGTACAAATTAAATGTCATATTATTTTTAGATTTATATAAAGTATGCAATTTGGTAAATAAAAGTGATTATTAAACATGTAAAATAATTTTAATCTGAATAAAATGTAAATGAATTTAAAGGGAAGATGGCAAATTATCACTAGCTAGAAAACACTTTCCGGTGCATGTATATCTAGGAGAATATATTTGACAGCACACAAATTTGACAATAGCAGTAGTATAAGAACTTTGGCTTTTAATTCATCATTATTTGATTTAATTACTGGTAATAAAATTGTAAGTCTAATTGGTTTCAAATGCAATTTGAACTGCATTTAGAAACTATTATAAAATTGGGCTATGTATTAAAGAAGGTTGCCTCAAGCAGACATGTGGATACAGTTATCAGGAACTTTTAAACTTGAATTTTCTAGAACTAGAATCAAGAAAGAGGCTCTTATAATAATACTCCTGATAACATACCATGCCAGTAAAGGCACAAAGTAAATTCAGAAAAAACAAAACCAAGCAAAACTAGAAAACCAGAATGTAGGGAGGTGAGAAAGTGTGATGGTATGCCTATTACAAAATGAGATGAATGCCCTCTATAACAGGTGCTACCTCAAAACACATCAATTGTAGATATCAAGAGGGTCTTTGAAAACTTTGGCAAGAACAAGAACTAAATTCAGCTAGCAAATCCTAGCAAACATGAAAAAGTGATTTTATGATACATTCATAATTTTTATTAAAAGAGATTGTATAGAAAAATTCCATGTCTCATAAAAAATATATATATTCAGAAAAAACAAAATCTCAATTATATACTACAAATCTACATAATGAGAAAAATAAGCTTTAGTGGGCTCAAGTGGGTATCCATTACAAAATGTTGTCATGTAAATTCACAAACACTGTGTGTTTAGGTAGGAACAGAAATATACACATACATACCGCTTACTTAAGATCACAACTTCAAAACTGCAGTAAAAAATATCGAGACGAAAGTGTGCCTATTAAAAAATAGATATTTTAATACTTACCTGATTTTTAAAATAGCAAAAAGGAAAAGGGGAAAATGTACCAGTGTAATAAGAAGTTACAGAATCTTCCCCTGAGGCAATGTTTTAATTCTTAATGTTTTAATTTTTGATTACTCTCTGACCTGAAAAAGTCTCATTGTACATCAGATCATTCTTGTTAGCAACAAATTTTAAGTGAAAGTTGATTAATTAAAGTAAGATAAAAAGGAAAAACACATTTGAAAAAGGAGTAAGAAAATCTTGGATAAAAATACATATAAAGAGCTTACATTACATGACTGCTAAATATGCTAGCAAATTTAGATAAACTATTCAATAAAGTGAGACAATTTGTTACTTAGTAGTCACATTTTAATAATGATTGGACTAACCAAGTCAAATTTGAAAATGAGGAATATAAATACCATGTTAATATAAATTGAATGATATATAAAACCAGGTGAGTGCCTCTGAGAAGTGAATGTGAAATATAGTCAAGTATAAATGCCTATTAAAGTACAACTCTGGAATTGTTTGTACCTCAAGGCATATTCTCAGGTAAACATATTTATTTTCTCTAAAGGCAAGGGAATAAAAAGCCCTGCCCAGCACCGAAAAATTGTATGTACTGAAAGAATATTAACTAAATCGAGTGTTTAGAAAGTTTCTCAAAAAAAGTTTCATGTTGATGTTACAGTGGCAAATAGTATGTTAAATATGAATAGCATCAATTGAGAAAGAAGTTTAAACACATGCACATATAGATGTAGATATATAGATATACACACATACAAACATATATATGCATTTTCTAATATGTATACTGTTTTTCTGGATAGCAAGCTCCTATGGAAGCTACCTTAAATTCTGATTACTAGGTAGTAATGTGATACACTGGCAGTAGTTGGCAAACTTTTTCTGTAAAGGGTCCAGTAGTCAATATTGTAGACTTTGCAGCCCATATGCTAACTATTGTTCTGCCACACTTCTGCGACTGTAGCAGCTGTAGACAATGCATACACAAATGAGTGTGGCTGTGTTTCAATAAAACCTTATTTACAAAACAGGCAGTGGGCTGGATTTGGCCTTTGGCATATTGGCTTAACACTGTTTGCAAAAGTGCCTTTCTTCCTAGCAATGGTTTAAAAATTAGGTAAAATCATGGCCGGCCCGGTGGCGCACTGGATAGTGCGCCGCTTGGGAAGCGCGGCAGCGCTCCCGTCCGAGGGTTTGGATCCCACGTACAGACCGGCTCCCGCTCACTGGCTGAGCGAGGCGTGGGAGCAACGCCGAGGCTTGCGATCCCGTTGCCGGTCCCCGGTCCGGTACGGGGGCAACACTGAGGGTTGCGATCCGTTGCCGGAAAAAAAAAAAAAAAAAAAAAAAAAAAAAAAAAAAAAAATTAGGTAAAATCAGATCTATAGAACATCATTTATATTTAAAAGACCACCAGGAGGTCTAAGAAGAATATGAATCTGTATTGGCTGTACAACAAAAGTATGAATAGAGTGATATGACCATTTAAATGTTATCAGTTAAATTCCTATCTTAAACAAATCTCTCACCTCCAGACCCAATCATATCTATAGACAGTCCCAAAATAGAAAAATTCTCTATTACAGCCTTAACCAATGAAATCTCAGTGAACCACTTAAGTCAACAAACTTGGGTAAATAGACTTTTAACTTATAACTTTAAATTATCCTAGGATAATAATTTTGGGGACAAACAGTAACCAAACAAGCCTCCCTTCAAAATTATTTTGCTCATATGAAGTCTTCTATTACTTTTCTACATTTGCATAGCTTATTACATACTCCACAAAGAATAATATGGAGAAAGTCTCTTATTGATAAAGAAATCCATTATAGAGGATTCTTCACCAGCAAGTTGATTTTTCTTTGCTGGTCCTTTGCCCTACTAAGTAAAGTAACCCAGAAATAATATTTTGGGTTCAACCAAACCTAATTTTTTTCCTCTTGCAATGAAAAACAATTTATAGGAATCAATGCAAGTAGAAGGGCTGTTCACTGGTTGAAAAATGAACTACATAATTTCTAAACTTTCTGTCAACTCCGATGTCCTATGCTGTATACTACTATAAAATGAAAATAAGTGAAAGTGGCAAATTTTTGTTAAATCTCCTCTCTCTCTCTCTGATTCACAGTAATAATTTGTATATACAAGGCCCTGAAAAACTTGTATTAAGAAAAATCACTTGATGACATAACCCTCACCTTTTTTCTCCACTCATTATCTGTTAATATCTCACTGAAAGAGTCTTAGAATTTCCAAAATACATTTTGAGAAATGATGGTTTATAGGGTTAGAAAGTAAATTTATCTAGGAATCTCTGAGTCATGTTCTTATATGTAATGAACTATGCTTATTCCAGATGACATTTTAATGGCTTGACTTGATTTGTAATTTGCATATGCTTAAAAAATTATAGTCATTATATGTTTGAAATCAAATAAAAAATCAAAGCATTTTCAATATGTAATAAAATTTGATTAAGATGGTAGTGGGACAATTAGATTTCTTAGACAAACTCATTTATGGCAAAAGTTTTCACATTTGTGCCTATTTATTGAAGTGATAATCTGTTAATACATGGAACTAATATTCAAGTATTATCTAATCAATTTTGGTATAAGGTAAATTGCAAGTAAACTAAAAAATATGATTTCTTGTGTCATAAATTGTTTCATAAATATCTTGTTTCATAAGTACCAAAGTTGATTTAAATTATGCTGGAAATGGGCCTGTATTTTTTCCACATGTATATTCAAATCCCACATGAATTCCATCAATTTTAGTATTTCTACTTGATAAATGACATTTTTATCAAAACTTATGTCATTGGTTTTCTCGATAATGCTTTTAAGTTACTGATTTTTTCCCGAAAATTTTAAGCCAGAGAACAAAAAGAGAAGTCAAATGTGGATGTTCCAGAATTCGTAAATATCTCAAAATATTTGTCTTTCTCAAACTGGAAGCTCCTAGTCCATTCTCAGTTGCTTAATTTAATAAAATCCAGGATTTTGTTGATCCTGATTTAATACATTTCCTAAAATCATATCACATATTCTATAGCTATTTATTTATTTTGGTACAAGCCATTTAAGAGGCTTACTTGTTCTTAAATAAGTAAACTAATTGTGTGGTTATTTTATACTTTAAAAACACTTCTTAATGTGTCCAGAAAGTTAAAGACATATTGATAATGTTGTTATAGCACAAATTTTTAAAAGTTAACTTATAGGTGGAGTCTTTATCCAAAGATATAGTTGAACATGGCTGAATTAGCTGGCAGCAAGCCAGTGGTTGCTCAAGTTTTACTATTTACATGTGCACTACAAAGATCAGTATACCTTCAGTCATTTCTGCAGTGCACTTCAAACAGTAATAGTTTTAAGTTTGCTTTTCCAAACACACACACGTACACACGTGTGCACACACACACAGAGTTCTTGGGTCTCTGAGTAGCTTTATAGCCCAAACTTCTTTGAAGTAGGGAAACAGGTTTGGCAATGATACAATTCACAATAAAGTCTAACAGTGACCAGAATTTAGCATACAATTATTCATAACTTAATTTATCATAAGAATGTATATTTATTTGTTAAATAAAGCATTTTGATGTATTGATTGAAAGTGGTATAGAACAAGAAATACTGCCAAAATGCATAAACTGCAGATCTTTCCAATTTTTCTGAATATTAATAGGGAAAGTGATCTGACAGGTTTTTAAATTTTCTACTAAAATTTTCTGAAATACGGGAGTTAAGAAACTATGCAGGAAAATTTTAAAAAGGAACTTCGAAATAATTTTTTCATAATCACTTGACTTTAATAAATTTTCTTAGATTTTTTTCACTGAAACTTTATGTATTATATCTAAAACCTCACAAAATGTACACTTTTTGTTAGACAACTTATTTGTTAAAAATAGATGTAATGCAAGAAATAACAAAATTAAGTTAAGAAAAAACATGGAAATAGTTCATAAAAATTATGAATTATGAATTTCAGTATCAGTACTGAGGAAAACAGATGTATTTTATTTTAAAGAGTAAAAAAAACCTAATCATAACTGTGCAAGTAAGATACACAAGATTTGAGGAATACTTACTTGGAAATGAATCAATTTTGAGGATTTTTCTATTTTGGTCACTAGGAATTGACATATTTGGAACGTAAGAATACTCGTATTAATTTGATTTTGTTTATAATGTGCTTGCTTATAAAACGATTTTTCCTTTGCTCCCAGAAATGTATGAAATCTGAACTTAACATGTTAAATAAAAAATGGAATTAAATGAAAAGTAAAAGCTGTAGAAACTTACAAAATTGTTGTACTACCTTGAGGCTCTAGTTATAAGCTCTAGTCCCTCAAATTTGGTTATAAATCCTAACCAGTTACTTTAGATATTTTGTTTACCTGTTACTATGTGTATTTTTCCAGTGTTTCTCTATTAGCTCCCTGCCATAATCAATAAATAATACCTCAAGGGAGATGCTCTAAATTTCACAGACCCTTTCCCTATAGTCAAAAAGGAACTGGTGTTTAAACTACTTTGGGATATAAGTTATCAGGAGTGATCTGAGGAAATAGTGTGCGTCAGTTTTTGATATGTAAATCTAAACAGATTAACTGAAATTTTATCATTCAGAGGACTTAGATTTTATCACCATTTTAGGTTTCAACATTAAAAATCTGCATGTACCCAGCCCATGGGGGAAGATCAGGGGTTTGTGCCTGGAGAGTGCAGTGGAGGTAACTTCCACAGAGTTGATAGGGCTTTGGAACTGCCCATACTTCTTAGGATAATGGGTATGTTTATTATATGTAGGAGTTAAAAAATCCTAAAAACAGCATTAGTTTAAAAGATAAGAAGAGACAAGACATGGATTTGAGTTTTGACTTCAGAAGCCCTGTAACTACAAATTCTTCATTTCACCTTTGTGGTCATAAAATTTCTCAACTGTAAAATGGATATTTTTGGACCAGATACTCTTTATGATTCCTTCGGCTACATAACTCTCTGGTTGGTTGATTTTGAAGTCAAATGATGTTTAAGTGTTTGTTGTTTTATATTATCATACCTATTTCATAAATATAGATAATGTAAAGTGCTCCAGAAGTTTTTAATCTGTTCACCTTGGTATTGCATTAATTGAAATTTACAAAACCTGTGTGTGTGTGTGTGTGTGTGTGTGCGCGCGCGCAAATGTGTAGGTACAGAGGCAGAGAGAGCAGTGGAATGACGAAGTGAGGGAAGGAGAGAGATGAAGAAAGAGGGCGGGCGGGAGAGAGACCATGAGCCAGATCTGGAAGAGACAGAGACAGATACACAGAGATATGGATTATATTGAAAAGTTCATTAAACCAGAAAATTTGTCCAGGAAAAGGAGTCATAAGGGTGACCTAAAAATGCAATCGTTTCACTACATACATATTTTTTTCTGATGTAGAATTACGTCTTTTAAAAAAATGTTACTTTCTAACAACTTAGGTTATTTTTAACTTGTTAGTCGCAATCTCTGTATCTTTGAAAAAACAAGATATATTTTAGAGGGTAAACTAAATTTTAAAATGAAAATCTTTTGGAGAAGAAATATAAAGGTTATTATGAAAATTGCTTCTAAGAAAAAGTGCAATAACAGGTGATAAAAGATACAAACATGAGTCAGATTCATCATGAGTCAGATTCATTATGTTAATAACTATTCCCCATTTTTGTTAAGCACTTTGGAATATTCTACCTTTTATCTGATGGCTAAATATCTACATTAACGGAGATGTAATTCACGGAGTAGCATATATTATTCCCTGTGTATATGTCTTACCCCCACTTAATATGTTTTGATATGATACAATTATCAAATACCACTTACTGTATTCACATCTGGGACCTAATTAAGGTAGCCATAGATATATTTCAATTTTGGCCACTTTTATACATATTGCAAGATTGCATGAAATGTTTAAAAGGAGCATTATAAAGAAATTTAAAATGCATCTTTACATTTATATTTAGAAATAATATTTAATATACTTAGAATTGTTAACAAATTTAATTTAAAAATCACATAAAAATAAAAATATCCATCATATAAAAACTGAAATAAGATCTATGCTGGAAAGGGGACCCATATAATTTTTCTTATGTATATTAGAAACTTATTTACTAGAGAATATTCCTTGGGTTATAACCAAATACTTATCTAAGTGCCCACATGAGATTAAAATTGGAATCCCCAATCCCAACTTTTATTTAGCCTTATTATTGATACTATATATTCTTGTTTAAAAATTATCATGGCTCCATACAAATTATGAGAGTTTGGAATTTTTCATTAGTCACACATTTTGCTTAGGAAACTGTTTAATTAGTCAGTAGATTTTATTCCTATCTGAAGAATTTTAACCAACAGACAAAGATTATCAGCCTTATATAGAAAATTAAATGATATTAGTGGTTACCAAAATGTTTGAGTTAAATTACGTAACTAATAAAAAACCCCAAAAACATAACTTCCCTCCAAATCAATTCTTGTGATATTTGCAATTGTTCATATACTATTATACTTTTCATTTCAGCATTTCTAAGACTGTCAGACCTTATTTATAAAATAAATTTAAATTATATTAGCTATAACATTAAAATGATAATACAAAATATTTTTGAGAGTAGTAAAGATATCTTTTTCTTTCCAAGTCAGGCAGACAAATAGAGTGGATAAGGAATGAGAAATAATTCACAGTGGAACTCTGTTAAAATGTATATATTCTTAAAAGGATTCAAACACATGTGATTGTGTCCTCCAAACCATAATGGAAGTGTGAAATAATGAAACTAGCTTTGTTTCTCCTTTATAAGACTGGATATATAGAGAGAAGAGTGAAATAAAAAGGGCAAAATTACTAAATGGAAAATAAGTTAATTATAAGATATCATATTTCACTTCATATTTTCAATGATGGTATGCATAAAAGTTGTGAAATATTTGAATTTCCTTAGGCTAATACTATGTTGCAGACAACAGGTATGTCAAATGAGATGATAAAACTGTGCCTGAAAAATTAAATTGAGAAAATCTGTAGAGAAAAATAAAATTTTGATACTTAAATTAAGAAAACATCACTAAAATAAATTAGATTATGATTATGAATTGCAAATGTGATATAAGCCTCCAAACTTATAATAGTAAATTCCTCCATATATTCATGGTGATCATCTTAGAAAATGCTTACACATTTTCATTATGAATTGGGATAAAATCAGTAAAGCTTATGTAGAAATATTGTGATTAACATGAAAGAAGCACATTTTAATTTCTATTATACCATTTTATCCATGTTGGATAAATAAATATTTAACAAGGAGATATTAACATTTTAAATCAAATTAGGTTCACCATTAAGTTGGAAGATTTATCTAACAATAAGAAAAGGAAATATTTAGATATATGGATTTTAAATAGTATTCATGCTTGGACAACAAACTGTTCTTTTTCCAAAGATGCTGCTGCTGGGCCGGCCCGGTGGCGCACTGCTACAGTGCGCCGCTTGAGAGCATGGCGGCGCTCCCGCCGAGGGTTCGGATCCCACATACAGACCGGTTCCCGCTCACTGGCTGAGCGAGGTGCGGGCGCAGCACCGAGGTTTGCGATCCCGTTGCCGGTCCCGGTCCGGTACGGGCGTGACACTGAGGGTTGCGATCCGTTGCCGGACACGAAAAAAGACAAAAAGGAAAAAAAAAAAAAAAGATGCTGCTGCTGACTGTGCCAGGGTACAAGAATGAATATATAGAGTAATTAATGTCATGCAGTATAACACTCCCTCAGAATTCAAAGGAATGTATCCTAAATGTTGCATGAATAGGAAAATCTCATAAAACGTTTCTGTTCAATACAAAGAATAAAGAGGTATAAAAGTCAGATGGGTCACTCTCAAAGAAAGAAAAATGAAGATTAGATGAAGAGACATCAGAACAGACTAGCTGAAACTAGAGAAACCGGACTGAATTTTAACCTTTCAAATGCTCCTGTGCGAATTCTAGTTTTATGGAGTATCCTAAAGAAATAGGATTGCGTTGATTTCCGTTGATATTAAATCTCCCTTTCTGAATTCCTCTCTTCTTGTTCTCCTCTTCCCAGCTCTCCAGTATTGTTCTCTCATATTATTCTCTGTACAATGTCCCCCCTTCTTGGCTTGGACTTGGTTTTAAAATTCTGACATCTTTCACCTTTTCACAGTAAAGCCCCTATTTCTTAAGGTAAAGGACTCGCTCAGGTTCTGGCACAAAGCCAGATTGATTTGGTTTATTTTATTTTATTTATTTATTTATTTATTTATTTATTTATTTTTTGAAACATAGTTGATTGTACAGATCTGTGGGGTACAGAATACAATTCCTGTGTGCAATATGTGATGTTCAGATCAGGATAATTAGTATAGTCAACATTATACAATATAATCATTTTCCGTGGCCCATTTGGTTTAAATTACAGCTTCAGATGGCTTGGGTAAGTCATTCAACTGATCTGTACCTCAATTTTTCAATCTGTAAACCAAAAATAAAAATAGTACCTACACAGGATGTTAAAATCAATTATAGATTAAAATAATTTCCACTAAGGTGACTTAATTATCCAAAATGTTGAATGCATTTTAAAAGAGTTTATTAACTGAAAGAAATCTTTGATTGAGGAAATGCATAGTAATTATTGGTTTTGATCACTGACTCTGAGTTCCTCAGTTATTCTAAACTAAAACCCTCCCAATCCTCTTGTCATAACTAGTTCTCATATTGAGTCTCCCAAAGGTAAAATCTGTAATACAAGGAGTTAACATTCTGACTTATCAACTATTCATCACCATTCCAAGTTTCGTAAGTGGGAACCATTGTATCTATTTAAAAACAATGTTTTTTTTTTTTTTTGGTCTTTTTTCGTGACCGGTAAGGGGATTGCAGCCCTTGGTGTGGTGTGGCCCGCACCGTGCTCAGCCAGTGAGCTCACTGGCCATTCCTATATAGGATCCGAACCCGCGGTGGGAGCGTCGCTGCACTCCCAGCACTGCACTCTCCCAAGTGCGCCACAGGGCCGGCCCAAAACAATGAGTTTTTACATGACTTGAGCATTTGGGTTCATTCAAGTGAGCCCTGCATATTTGAATTATAGCTTAAGAATACCCAAATGTAGGGAGCCTCTTACTGTATCTCCAAAATTGAGTCAAATGAGATCTGTTGTTTGGTTACTGCAGGTTCATTTAGTAAGAACTCCCTCTACCTGAAGCTCTTTTATTTCATGGTGACCTTATTTAAAGAAAAACCTCATTATTGAGCACTGCAGCTGAGGTAAGTCTGATATTGTGAAACTTGTCTCTCAAAGGTTACCAGAAACATACTTGCCAAATCAAGTGATCACTCCTCAGCATCATTCTACTAGACCTCACTGCAGCATTTGATAAAATTATTACACTATCCTTGATATTTTCTCCTTCAGCTGTTTGGCCCTGAACATTTCTCACTCTCAGTTCACTCTTTATCAGACTATTTTCTTGGCTCATCTCTCAGCCCATTTTCAAATGTATGCATTTCCTAAAGTGTTATTAGCTTTCTCTTTTTATTATATCCCTCAGTGATTTTTATATAATTTCATACCTTCAACTGTCAGTTTAATGCTGAAGGTCCTGACCTTCAGCTCCTACCTTTCCTGTAAACTCTGTAACTCACATTTCCAGTTGTCTTCCAGCCACCCCCAACTGGGGGCCCCCGTCAGCACCTAAAACTCAGTTTGTCCAAAGCAAGTTAAAATTACATCTCATATCTGTTCTTCTTCTTTTATTTATTTATTTATTTATTTTGTCCTTTTTGAGACCAGCCACACCGTGCTCAGCCAGTGAGCACACCGTGCTCAGCCAGTAAGCGCACCGGCCATCCCTATATAGGATCTGAACCCGCGGCGGGAGCGCTGCTGCGCTCCCAGCGCCACACTCTCCCGAGTGCGCCACGGGCTCGGCCCTGTTCTTCTTCTTTTAATCATTACCAATGAATATCTAGAATATTCAGAATCTATTTCTTTGTTAACTGTCTTGCCTTTTCTTGGAACAGTCTGTTAGCTCTAAATACCTTTCTTTACTTTTTTGGGTTTCTTGCCCACTGCTTTAGATTCAAAGCTTTAGTCCTTTCTGTGTTTTCTAGCTTATCCACCTTAGTCATTTCTTTTCTTTCACTCTATGTCTTGAAGTTGTAGACCAACCCCACCAATTACTATGCCCCCACTGGAGCCTTATCTTGAGAGGTGACCTTGGCTTTTAATTGCTTGGGATGTATTAGATTAAGTAAATTATTTTTGTATTAGCATATATTTAGTACTATTTGGTAATATATTTAAAATCCATTTTAATTATGTATATTTTCAATAATTTTTTAAAATTTATTTTATTAGCATATTCATTATTACAAATAGTAATTATTCTTTATGCTCCTTACATGACCAATCACTCCCCAACTCCTCTCCCTCCCCACCATTTCTAGTATTTTCAATAATTGTGGAAGTCAGATTTATTGATATATAATTTACACAAAGTAAAATTGACATAATTTAGGTGCAAAGTTTTATGATGTTAGACAAATATATAGTTATCAAACCTCACCATAATCAAGATACAGAGTATTTCTACAACCCTAAAAAATTCCCTGATGCCTCTTTATTGTTAATCCTCTTCCTGCTAGTCCAGGTAACATCTGATCACATTTATGTCTAAATTTTTCTTTTTCTTCAGTAATGTTTTTAGACTAAAATTTTACTTGCTTGAGGCATAGAAAATGAAATGTAATGAAGCTTCAGAAACTACAGCTAAAATCTTATACTCTAGAACTCAGTACTATTGTTCTCTACACAACTAAGTTCCTAACAATAATAATACTTTGTACATGCCAGGAATTGTGCTAAGGTCTTTGCATGTATTATGATTATGTCACTTAATCAGCACAACTGTATGTGCTAGGACTTATTATTTTTTCAGTTTTACTTATTAGAGAATTTGCACAAGGTCAGATAACTAGTAGGTGGTAGTGCTTGGTCTATCCTTCTCCAAAAGTCATGATCTAAAATATTTAGTCATGAAATGCCTTTCTTTCTCTCTCTCTCTCTCTCTCTCTCTCTCACACACACACACACACACACACACACACACACACACACACACACACACACTCAAATTTATTTCATTCTTTTTTCTTTCTCCAGCATCTTCCCTTCCACTTAAGATTTTCCCCTTTTTCTTTTCAGGCCAATTCTCCTCTCTGGCCAATTTATTTGCAGGTAATGATTCCACTTATTTCCCTTTGAACACAACTTATTTATTTATTTATTACCGGTAAGGGAATCGTGACCCTCGGCAAGGTGTCGTCGGCACCGCGCTCAGCCAGTGAGCGCACCAGCCATCCCTATATAGGATCCGAACCCGTGGCCTCAGCACTCCCAGCGCTGCACTCTCCTGAGTGAGCCACAGGGCCGGCCCTGAGCCCAACTTTAGACAATAATATAGTCGTTCTTTAGTCTTTCTAGAGAGTCCTCTGATTCTCACTCCTTTAGTCTGAACTAGCCTATCAACCTCCTTCATATTCTGCATGACCTATAATCTATAACTATGTTCTCCCCATCGTTTATGTCACATAATTAATTAACCTAATTCCTTTTACTCATTCTCATTTTGCTTTGCATTACATTTTGCCTTTCCCACTATTAATTCTCTTCCTCTTCCTCACCCTCACATCCCATATCCCATCCCCGATCCCTTCACACAGGCTGATTAAAAAGGAAACTACTATCTGTCAAGTAACATCCGTCTCTTCAGTTAAATTATAAGCCAATTTAAATTCTCTTAGAAATTATATCCAGAGTAGCATTATTCATGCCAACCTGCCCTCTATAACATGAAACCTAGTTATCTTTCTTGTGAACCCTTTTTTATTACTATATTTCATTATAGATATAAAAGTATAAAGCTTTAAATGAGCAAGGATGAAGTGATATAAAAAATAATAATTTAAATCTACCATGCTCTAATGAATACTTAGTATTATGTACATGTTAATACTCACTAAATACTTGATTACAAGCTTAACTTATTACAAATATATTCTTTCCTTTCAACTCAATTTAACAAATACATTTGTTAAATATATTTTAATCATAACTTAACTACAATCCAGTTTTATACTTTATTCATTTATCACTCTGAAATACTTAAATTTTTAAAACTCTCTCATTTGTCACTGACACTTAAATGTCTTCTCAGAAAAAAAAATTTATAGCATAAATTGTTCTCCTAAACTTTAATTGCCTTTACTTTATCTTCTGTTATTGGTCTTAATTATACAAGTCTCTTCTGGCTTCCTTACACAGCTGGTTTCTTTTTATTCTTCTGGTTTAGTTCAAATATCATCTTTTCAGATAAGACCTTCTGGATTACTCCATATAAAAATAACTCATTCCCCTTTTCAACCCCACTAAGTCACATAGGATTTTAAATAATAGCACTTAGGACTGTATAAACTTATCTTGTTTAGTGACTATTTCCTCTCTCAAGAATATAATTTCCATGAGGGGAGAGACCTTATATGTCTTAGTCACTGTTATGTCCCCAGCACCCAGAATTAGGCCTGAAACATAAATGTTTAGTAGATATTTGTTGAACACACAAATTTTTAGGATGTGAAATACCTTTATAGCACCAGAATATGAATTTCAGGAATACGTTCTCCTTTGAGTAAGCCAATTATATTGTATCATTGTTTAATATGCCATAATGATAAGTAGGGAATGGTTTGAGTCTAGCATAGTCAAATTTTCTCTATCTTGGGTTTTTAATTCTATCTTAATAAAGGCTCATATTTTTATTATTAACACATTAAAGTTAGTATTGACCATAATTCTGAGTACAAAATGTATATTTGGGCATTGGAAAAATACTGAGAAGGGATGATTTGTATTAGTAATACATTTTTGGCCACCTGCTAGACACTTAATGAAAAATTATTTTTTAAACCCAACCCTTGGATCCCTCTGAGAAAAATGGTGGCTCACAGTTTTTTGTTTATCTTCCATTTGGGGCATTTATTTGCTTGCTCTTGAAACAGAAAATTTTTTATTTTGGCTGGTCATTTATTTTTATTCTTTTGATTAAAAGTATACACATATACACACACCTATAAGTGATCAATCCTCAATCCTTTTTTTTAACAATGAGGAAACTAGGATTCAAAGAGATTAAGGAACTTGTCTAAGGTCACTTAGGCCTTCAAATCTCATATTTTACTGCTATACCGATATGCTTCTAAATAGAGTAACAGAGAATAAAACATAACTTGTTTTATTTTTTAAAGAAAGCATGATTTGTTTTTTAAAAAATATCTAGAATTAAGTAGTTTATCATGTTTCTGGCACTACTACTGAAGTGGTCAATACGTATAGTCCAATGCCCAGTTCTACTATTAAATTTTTTTTTCTATTTTCAAACAATACTGGAATACTGGAATACTAATTCATTGTTTATAGATTACTGATATATTAAATTTAAATTCAAAATCTTATTGCAAAACCCATGCTTTTGCTCATGATAAACATAAACAATAAGTAAATAAATATATTTCTGTGAAAAATAACCTTTTGGTAAAATTTGAGTTAAGCAGTAATAATTAGTAAGAGCTACTATTCTTTGATTATCTACTTTGGCCAAAACTCTTTAACAAGTTATATATATTCAATTTCTTTCAAATTACAGAAGAAATAGAAATAAGTGTTTCTAATTTCTATGTCAATAAAATTCTTCATTTAAATGGATTTGCGAAATAATAATTTTGTTAAGTATTATAATTACAACATAAAATATATGTTACTTATTCCCAATTGTATTTTTATTAAGAAGCATTTGAAATCTATTCGACTTGAATTCTTAAGCTTTTCAAATTAACATTAGTACTTGGCAGACCAATGGACCAGTCTGAAATAATAACTTTTAAAAATATTTTCTAAAATTCTTGACATAGCACAGAACCAACTAAAATAAATAATTTAAAAGTTACTTAAAGGGCCGGCCCAGTGGCGCACTGGATAGTGCGCCGCTTGGGAAGCGCGGCGGCGCTCCCGTCCGAGGGTTCGGATCCCACGTATAGACCGGTTCCCGCTCACTGGTTGAGCGAGGCGCGGGAGCAGCACCGAGGCTTGCAATCCCGTTGCCGGTCCCCGGTCCGGTACGGGGGCAACACTGAGGGTTGCGATCCGTTGCCGGACACGGAAAAAAGACAAAAGACAAAAAAAAAAAAATAAATAAATAAATAAATAAATAAATAAAAGTTACTTAAAATAATAATATAATTATAACAATAAACATCATAATATAATAATAATTTATCTAAGTAACTGGTGAGAAATACAGCTGCCAAAACAATCTTTTAATTTTGAGAACTCCTTATGAATAAAATTGTTGTATTACACAAGCACTAAGATTGTGAGATGCTCTAGACCAAATGCGGAAGTAATTCGTAAAATCTGTGTAGCTGGAGTTGAATTTAGAAACATGGGTAGATGTTGTTTTATGTAACTTATCAAACAGTATTTTTAAAATCTCTTCTGTATCATTGCTCTGTTTACAGAGGCATTTAAGACTTGTTTAATAATGATCTAAAAAAATTAAATTGTCATACGAAATTTCATAAGAGTAGAAAGAAAAAGGGAACCCTAATAAAGCATGCTACTTCTTATTCAAAAGAAACTTGATTATGATTTCCAAGTGCTAAATCACTGATTTTTGGTGTTTCAAAATGTGTTATCAACTCCATTCCTCCATTTATTGTATAGAATTATGTTGCAGTGAAGGTCCTCTATAATTGTGGCTTAAAACAGACAAATACCTTGGACCTAATATATCAGAAAAATTATTTGACTTATGAAATTACTTTTCCACCATATTTTGGGTTGAAGTATTAACAGGTGGTGTTGATAAGGAAAAATAATCAGCTTACATATTCATCAGAGATGTGAGTAATAATAGCCTATTAAAGATATTATCTTTTGTTGGTCAAACACTCCAGTTTTTGAAAAGACTTAGCATCAACTTACTTTAACTAAACAGGTGAAATCCATTCTGAAATGCTTATCACTAAATTTATTGCTTTCTCTTCTAAAATGATTACCTTTTTCTCTGAACCTCCTCTTATTAGCTTCTCTATTATTCTCTCTTTATTTTTATTTCCTTTGGACTAGAATGCATTTGTCTTCATCTATCTCTAGGCCTAGGTGAGTTTAGGAAACCTTAAACACAATGCTGGTTAATGCACACCATGTAGCTCAGACTTCAGCTTTCCCACACCAGGAGGAAAAAGAGGTGTTATAGATCTATACCTACAACAGCAGTTTTAAAAGTTTATGCTGAGAAAGACTTTAAATTATGTTTAGCTAACAATGAGAAGTAATTTAAAATTAAAAAAAACAAAAAATTTAATATTTGAAAATATTATCATTCCTCTGTAAATTTAAACATTCCACATACATCCTATTTATTTTTTGTGTGAGAAAAGTTGATTCCATTATTAATCCTCTCCTTTTCAGAATCTTCAAACTCCCTCAACCAAGTCCTTTTCCTTTACTTTTATTAAGCATATAATGAAGATTCCTGTGTTCAACCTCTAAGTTAAACCTCTGAATTTTCTTCCTCCTCTAAGCTTAAATTCCATATTTTTCTCCTTGCTTTGCCACTACCAAATTAAATAACTTATTTTTTCCTTTCCCCAGCACTCATTCTTTTCTTAATATTGCCAGTTTTTACTGTTCTGAGCTTCTTTCCCTAATTCTTTCTGCATTGCTTGGAGACATCCTATTCTTTTCCATTGTGAACTCTGAAACCCCATTCCTTTTATTTAAAAGCTATACATCCTCAGCCTCAGTACAGAATATTCATTTCCCCTCTTACCATGAATGGAAAGTTGGCCCTTCAACAAGAATACTACCTCCCCCTGAAACATTTTGAGGGAAAGCTGCTCAAAATTCCAGAAGTGGTACAGGCATTCTTCTAGTTCTGCATTTCTTCTTCCACGTGTTTGCTTTTCTAATCTTATATAAAATCCACTTTTATCTTCAGACCATATACTTCTTTGCTGTTATCACCTATACCCAAGGCAATTTTCTTCAACCATTTTCTATGAAGCTTAGGCCCTAGTGCCTCAATGTCTATATAAAAATACTACTATCAAAGTTGGTTGCTTTCCTTGCCTTCCCAAACTGTAATCCATGCTCCTTAATAGAAACCCACTCCCAGGACCAAACACTGTATCTTTATGTTATTTTAAACGGTCCACCATCTGAAAATTCTAAAGATCATTAAATCAATCTCTAACAATAACCTTCTCAAGTTGCCTTTGTTATCACCACAAATTTCAATTCTTCCATTGAATCCCTTCCCTCTCACTTTATTGAAAATTCTACATCTAAACATTACTTAACATGACTAACATCCCCCCCAATCCATTGGACATCATTTTGACCACTTTCCTTGTTAGCTACCCTCAACATTGTCATTCTCTTTTTCTTTCTATTATAACTGCCCACAAACTTCGAGCCTTGGATCCAAACAATTACATCTGAAGTGTGCTAATGAACTAATTACACAATATTAGGAACCAGTGCCATTATAAACTTATGGTCTCCACTCAGCTAAACTTTCACCATTTTTCTACATATCCTTGGTGAGCTCCCTCCCCCATATTTCATGGTGGCTGCTTTTTATAATTTCCCCAAGATTAGAAAGCCTAGTTTACATTCATTATCTTTATTTTTTTCTCTGCATCTCCCTTTCCTTCTCTTCAGTTTGGTTTCCATCCCTACCAACTTCACTGAAATCCATCAAGCAAAGATCATTACTGACTAGTTTTATCATTTAATGACATATTTGTTTTTCTCTGGAATTTGTCTCTGTTGACTATACCTTCTTAAAATGCTCTCCTTTCTTGAATTCTCTTATCTCATGGATATCCTACTGTTTTAAAATGATTCTTTCCAAAAGAGTTTTCTGGCTTTTGTTCTTTCATTCACTCCTTAAACGCAAATAAATGTTGGTGACTCCCGACTTTTGATTCTTGGTTTTTTTCTTATTCTTCATAACTACAGAAAATTCCATGCATCTCAATGGCATCACTTCAATGGTGATACTCTACCTTAATCAATGTCTCTATCCCAGACTTCTGGAACCATAGTTCAAGACCCATACATCCAATCACCTCAATTAGATATTTATACTTAAATATTCCAAACAAACCATAAATCAACCCATCCCTCAAATGAACTTTATCTTTCATCTAAAACTTGTGCAACCTATATTCCCTATCCTTATAAAATGTACTACCACCTATTCAAACATTTCAGTCACCTGTGATTATCTTATGGCTCCTCTTCCTGCATCAATAATATCCAATCAGTGACTAAGGTTTGTAGATTCTACATGTTTAAATAACATCTCATGTGTTGACTGCCTCTACTGATACTTTAATTCAGACCATTACCACCTCCTAACGGATTGATAGCAATATCCTCATAAATAATCTTTTTTTAATTTTTATTTTGTCAATATACAATGTAGTTAGTTATTGTGTCCCATCACCAAGACCTCCCTCCCTCCTCCCTCTCCCCCCTCCCACCCAGATGTGTCCCCTCCATTTTCTCGTTGTAAGAGCTTCAAAAAAAAAAAAAAAAAAGTTGAGGTTGTTGAATCTTCCTCATAAATAATCTTTTTGATTATATTACACCAGTCCATCTTTTACATAGCTGTCAAAGTAATTTTTCTAGAAACAAATATGTGACCTTATTACTCTATTACCTTACATACTTCAATAACCTATACAATCATTATGAATTTGGTCCCTGCCTACTTTACTTAAACTTGTTTGAAGTCATTAGCCAAATTGTTTCCTCTGCCTGAAACACTCTCTACACAAGAGGCCAAGACTTTTCTAGCTTTTAATATTCAACTCAAGGGTCATCTCTTCCATCCTTCCTAGGTAGAAATGATCAGACCACCCTTCCCAGATAGGATGATAATATCCATCCTTCCCATGTAGAAAGGATCATACAATGTAGAAATGATCATACTATCTTTTGTAATTTCACTGTATTATATATATATACACATATAATTATACACATATAATTACTTCATAACACCTGTGATTAATGATTGCATTTACTCATTAGACTTACAATAGAAAAAGTCCAAAAGGATAGGGAACTATTTTGTATGTCCTATTATTTCCAGCACCTAGAACAATACCACACAGCATGTGTTTAAAAAATGTGTGTTGAATGAATGTTCAAGTTTCAGGTTAAGTTTTACCTCCTCTTGAGGTAGAAAAGAAGAGACAGGATATTCTTTCTGGCCATCTAGTTGGAAGAAATTTTATTTGACTTTATAGCTTATAGAATATATTGTTGAAATCATCCATACTGGTGCATAAACAAAGGATGTTACCCACATCTCTTAACCCTTCAATGATAAATTGATAGCTTCCTTAGGGGCATGTATTAGGCCTTTGGTATGCTCCACAGTCTAGAGCATTGCTGAACTCACTGCATAAATAAAATATTTTTGGAATTATGTGAAAAAGCTGAAAACAGTTTTATGTCTAAACTAAGTTTGAAAACAAATCATGATTAATTTGTTAATTTAAATCTGACTACACACACACACACACACAAACACACATGGACACACATACATACCATCTGTATAGTTAGTTATCCAGTTATGGAAAAATTACCTATATATGAATACTGCATACATAGAAAGTTAACCATTTTATTTAACCATCTAGTTGGAGCAGTTCCTGTTAGAAGATGAATATACATGTTTCTAAATAAAATGGCTGCAAGATTTAACGTTTTGTTATATTAGAGAAAAATGAAAAATTATGAAATGAGTTAAAAATGGTAAAAAACTTCTAGGACAAGTTAGGTAAATGAAAATATAACAAAGAAAAGCAGTAGAAGAGACAGACCTGCATGTCTTCTGTTTGTGGAGTCCACTTCTTCTGTGATCACATCGTGTAATGGAAAGACATAGACAAAGGAGATGGGTGTGAGTGGATATACTCAAAAGATAAAAGTGACACTGAAGGAAAGAGCCTGAAGTCATTTTGAGAAAATCCTGTGTACAGTTGTAAGGAAGATACAATCAAATACATACCATAAAAAAATAGACAAGAACTGATGACAAATAGGTTAGCAGAATCAGAAAAATAAAGTTAGAGTAGAAATAAAGAGGATTAAAAATTTTACAATTATTTATGTACAGCCATCCTGAACATTTATGCTGATGAAAATAGCATTAGTAAAAACAATGTTACCTGTACAACCACATTGTTCAAGACATCACTGAGTCAATTTAAAATCTGCAAAATGCTTTAGAATTATCATTTATCTGAAGAAAAGAATTTAATTGAGTCATCATCAAAAAGAGCAACAAAAATAGTTCCAACAGATTTCTATGCCTTTTATGTCACCCGAATTAACCAGTGAAAACATGAAAATAAAGTATGGCCATTAGGCCAAAATTTCATTGAACTACTTCAATACAGCAAAGTACTATAATAAAAGTATTATGGAGTAATAAATATAATACAACTTATTGAAGAGTGGCTAAAATATACGGTTTTATTTCAATATTAAAAATCCAAATTAACCCTCAGTTTAGACCAATTTTCTTTGATCAAATTCCCTTATAATATTTATTTGTTCAGTAAATTCTTAAAAACACTACATTATAAGATCATTAAAGTTTTCATTATAATTTATCCATCCAAATCCAACATCTACTATAGTACATGTGGCACACATTCTGGAAACACTTCCTTCCCCATTGCTAGTGAAGAAGTTCAGAAGACATTCTATACAGAGATATGAAAGCAGAAAAACGTCTGCTAAACTCGGCATTCTATGAAAAAATTTCTTCCAAAGATATTAGTGAGTTAGTATTAATATGACATAGATGAACAACACAATATAAAGCCAAAACTTCCTATTTTAATTATCCACTTAGCTTTTAATCCGACACCACAAAATTCTTAAATCAAAAACCATATTCCGTTCTGCAATAGCTGTATCATGGTTTTGGGTGATTTACACAAAAGCATATTATATCAAAATATACTTGGAATATTGATTTATTGAATTATAGCTATTGAGAGAATTATTTCCTGTAACAAATTTATCTCTTTTTATGAATAGTGAGAAAATTAAACCTTTCTATCAGAAAAAAATGTGCTTAGGTGACCAAAATTTTTTTTTATAGAAAAAAAGAGAAATCCTGGTATGAATTACAGAGAACTGGAAAAGTAATGACACATTCCAAAACTCAGCAACGTTATTATTATTATATGAGCACATTTTTTCACTTATTCAAAATCAGACACTAAATCTCATCACAGTTATTTTACAAACCACAGACTACTAATAGGATTGACCACTAGGAAAAATCTTCATATTCTCATGAAATGTACTCATACATATTAAAATGGTACCTTTTCCATCCTCAGTTCACCCATTTCTCAAAATAGATAAGGTAGAAAAATCACAGATATAACAATAACGTAGGCTAATGCTGAATTGTATCATACCTTGGATTATTTTTACATACAGGTTTCCCTAGATAAACAGTTATCATAATACTAAAATAGTTGCCTCACATGTTAAAGCAAAAGTGTTATGAACTGGATGAAATAATTGTTTACACATATTTCATCTCCAGGAAAACATTTCTTTTTTCCAGAAGATTTAAAAACTGCAGAAATAAATGAAGCTTTTTTCTCCACCTAGTTTTTTTTTCTGTACCTTGGATTACTTTACGAGGACACTTTAAAAAGTTCTTGGAAAGATTCATATTATCTTTTAATTCTATTTTTTCATGAACTTTTTGAAGTACCCTCACAAATGGTATTGATGCAATGGTTTTCATATGAGTATTATATGAATTCAAAACATTAAAGTTCTTCTCAACTCATTCGTTATTTATTATAGTGAATAATGGAGGGGCATAGAGTTCAAATGACTTACCCAATGTTACAAAACAAGTTCAGTGTCAGAGCCAGAAATAGAACAGAGGTCTCCTGATTACCCAGTCAATTTTCTTTCTACTTTCTGCTATATGACCCAATAAAAATGTGTGAAATAAAATGTCAAACAAGGAAGAAACAAAAAATTTTCTCATGGTGACACCCAAACTGGACATTTTATTATATAGTATTCAACTAGAAACATTTTTAAAAGAGGTACATGCTACAAACAGTCAATTAATTCATCAACACTTTTATTCTTGTAAGAAATATGGTAACACATCTTAGAACCAATAATTAAAAAAATTTTTTTAGAAAATAATACAAAATTATATTACTCATAAGGGGATGAAAATATTTTGACAATGATTTCAATACTAGAAAAAAGTGTCCATTAAATCATTTTCCATTGTTTATGTCAATATGATGCATTAATAAATAGTTCGTAAGTAAGCTTATATAAAAAGTACATAACTTTAATTAGCAGATAGAATTCATGTGAACTATAAAATCTCAATGTATTACTACAGTTATACCAAATATATTTAAAACTTTTTGTTTGGCTTTCTTGTCTTCCTTGTGGTTACAGTTTTATTATACACTATTTGCATTAAAATAGCTTCATTTTCAAAGAGGAACTTATAGTCTACTATCTCATTTAGGCATTTATGTCTTAAGTAAATGCTAATACGCTGTAAATATTGACTTTGCATATAGTATTGTAATGAAAGCAGACATCAGTGAACCTTGAAAGAAGCTGAGAGTACCCCCTCCACTCTTCCCATCCTCCCCGCTTTCCTTTGATCATTACCAAGCCACAGTCAAATATTCTACTTTTCAGTGCTGTTAATGGAGGGTTTTAATGAGGACTTTTTCTCTTTCATTTAACCAATAACCAGTTACCAGACTCTTCTATAACCAATAAACCAGACTTTTCATTTAACCGATAACCAGGTAAGAGTGATTAAGAATTATAAAAGTGTACCCTCTGTTAGGTACCTGTTGCTGTCATAATTATGGCTAGATCTTTGTTTTAGGCTTAGAAAATATAAAAACTTGCTAAAGATTATGTACAGTATTTTTTAAAGTCATATGAAATAAAATATTTCCACAAATTACATTGAAATAAAAGATATTTATAAAATATAATGAACAAATTCATAAGCACCATTTCATCACTATGGTAAATTATTTTCTAACAAATATTTTAAAATTTAAGGTAACATCAAGTTGTAAGCTTTAAAAAGTAAGGATGGGGTTTTAATCAAGCAAAATAATACTCTGTGTGTGTGTGTGTGTCTGTATACACACACACAAGCACATACCATCTTCAGTAGATTTAAAAAAAAATTTTAAGGACCAAAATACAGCTAGCTTTATTGTGTGTGTGTGTGTGTGTGTGTGCGTGTGTGTGTGTGTGTGTGTGTATAGGTGTGTGTAATTACTTTCATTAAGCATATCTGGTAAAAAAGTAAGTTTTATATCAGCTTTTATGTAAAATTTTGTACAAAGCAAAAATTCTTCCCTTGCCAATATAATGTTTTAACTATTATAATATTTCAACTGAACACATATCTCAAGTTAAAACAGAAATGATGATCTGTAATCAATTTTATTTTAAAAAAGACAAATACATGTGGCCTGTTTATCAATAAGTGTAAGTTTTTACCAAGGCTGTGTATTATCTATTTGAAACGTTGTTTATTGGCTAATGTTCTCCCTCATTTACAGCAGGCACACATTGATCCTGTTATCAGATTTAATTGTACTTGAGTTAACATGTGTTCTATAGGAGCAAACATTATTTTAAAAAGGTTCCTGATACAATGAAACAGAAGCCTAAAGGTTTTAAGTGTATATTAGAACTTGTGCATATTTAAAAGCTAACCATAGTACGAGGGCTTAATAAAGGTCACAGAGTTTTAGAATATTTTCTTTGGGGGGAAGAGAGATATCTTTCAAAAAAGAAACATAAATAAGCATCTACTTAGTAGGAGAAGCTCAGTGACAGAAAGATCAGGATAGACTTAGATTATAAAAACAAAATGTTTACCAGGTTTACAGATGACAAACTAAAACTTCACTGTGACAAAAACTATCTCGAATAATACCTGAATCCAAATTATTTGAACTAATTATTTCTCATAATTTTGTCAACAAGTATAAAATTGCTAAACATCTACAATATTTTCTAACTATTAAAATTAACAAGGTATAATCTTTTAAAATATTTTGCTATTTTTAAAAGCTCACTAACCTTACACAAAAAGGTTGTCTTTTAAATGTCTTCTCATTCCTTGCTGTGCCGTTTTTCTCTGATTCTATCTTTGAATTCTGATACTTAATGCATTTTTAAATGCAGAAAAAAGTACTTACAGTATATACTGAAGGAATTTAATATAATTTGTTTTCAAACTACAACATCCTATTTATCATAAAAAAGGAGGGTTAGTGAAGTACAGGCTTGGCTTTAATAAACTTATTAGTATGTTCAGAGGAAACCGGACCAACTTTAAATGAGTGACTAAGCTCATAAATCATGAAATTTCACTTTATGTACAGGAAAACATGCTTGTTATCAAATAATGTTATATTTACTTCTGAGGCTGTTAGAAGCATTTAATTTCAAAATTCTATCAGTTGATTAGTGTTATATAAAAATTTATTTAATTTGTCTTACATTGCTTTTTTTCCACAAAGAATAAAATACACTCATTCTACAACAATCCAGAAATAATCAGTAATTACTGAGCTGTTAATAATAACCAAGAACACAACTGTGATTCTTACTCCAGATTGAATGGATTAAACTAGCATCTAATTAGAAGACTGATTTTAAAATACCGCTTTAGACTGAAATAAATTGTTTCTACTGTTAAGAAATCTCAAGATATTCAAGAATAAAAGAAAACAAAAGTACAAAATATCAAAATACTCAAGAAAAAAATTTAAAGTGTAAAATTCACTAGCAAAATACTTCATTGAACATTTACTTTTCTTAAAGATAAATTTTATAAAACATAATTCCAAAGGTTAAGCCAAGTAAAAAAAAAAAAAAACAAACCAAAAAAACTCTAACTTCACCGTAGTTACAAATTCCATAAAGAATACAATATGGAAATCTCCACGTTGAAAACAATTAAAGGTAAACACATTAACTAAACCATATAGTACTAAACAAGGGGCTTATGTAGATATTAAGATGTTAAAGTAAGTAGTAAAATGACTTGTTACTTTGAATATTTTCAATTTCCAAAATATTGTATATTCATACAGTATCCTAGTGAAATGTTTCACTGCCCTCACTTTTACCAAAAAAACAGACTTATTTTCCATATAAGATACTGCAAGGTAAGAGCATTGTCATGGTTTCAGTGTAATTAACAGTGAGGATAGTTAAGTCAATTCAAGATTTTCCTAGATACAGCATACCTTACACTTAGAAAATAACAATGATAATCTTTTTATGAATAACATCAATTAATCATCAAATATATAAGAAATCATTTAAAGTTATATCTCCAATTAGCTTCTCAATTATTTAAGTCTTTCTGAGAGTTTCTCATTTTGGAGAATCTGTGAAATTTCATCAGTTCCAAAACATTCATTAAGCCTGAAAAACTTAAAATTTAAGTTAGTTTTCCCACCAGACTTTTTTGTGTGATAAGGAAAATATGAGACAAACATTTTAAGTAGAAATATGCTCTTTTCTCATATACATTTCTAATTATTATAAGAACAGATAAATTCACAAAGTAAATATAATAAAATTCAATAGTTTAAAGTTTGTTTACAATGTTTAATGTCACTGTATTATTAAAGACCATAATATTTTTGTCTAGAATCAGCTTGCTCACTGAAAAAATAAACAACAGATTATCCATGCTCATATCTCCTTGCTTTACGTTATGAATGTTTTGTTAAATTTAAGCCCTAAACAAGATCTATATTCTATGAAAGGAAGACATTAAGTGATTTACTTTAAACATTACTCCTAAAACCTGGGGTTTAAAATTATATATAGGATTCTTATATTTTACGCTCACAGAAAAGATATTAATATGATAAATATCATTATATTTCCCGGGGATCTTCATCTATACTGCTGTCAATAAAGTTAGTGATACAGCAAGTAAATCACCCCTTTTGCTGAAAATCTTCTCAAGACATCCTAGTTCAGAAATGTCAAGATCTTTCTTTAGAGAAAAGGAGATAGTAGTCCATAACACTTGAAATTCATCCAAATACTTTTTAACTCATTTTCTAGTCTATGTCATGCCATTTGGCCTTTCAGTTCCATATTCTTATATTTAAAATAAAAGTTTTCTGTTTTTTTATTGTTCATATACATACTAGAGATGTCAAAATTCTCAGCTATTATAAATTGCTCATGCATAGACTTTCATAAAACAGCAATTAAAAAGGAAAACTATATACACTATTGATACATAGCCAACTTTCCATCTCAGGTTTGGATTCAAACCCTTACAAACTTTTTCTAATGCCACAAGTTTACCACAAAAATCCTTTGATAAGGAATTTTTGACAATTCATGGAAGATGATCTCTTAGATTTTAGTGTATAAACAATATATATTGAGCACTGATTATAACTGATTATTAATATCATAGATATGCTTAAATATAAAATAAATAAATCCAAGTATATATTCTATAAAGCTCAGTCTCATAAACACTCTGTTAAAATGTAATCAGCCCCACCTGATATCCCACCACTTTTCTCCCATCTTATCACTTGCAAGTTTCAATAATTAAAAATATTCTCTACATATCCTACTTTTCTTTCAGAAACAAATAAAAATATTTATGAAATACTAAAATTTAACATTGTTTTTACTGCCTTATCATATTGCATACTTACTCATGACATTTAGGGTTTGAATTTCCAGGGCCAATTTTTCTAGTATATAGGAACATATATAAGTGCCAAAATAGAAAAATCTATGAACACTTTAAATTATGACATTAAGGCGCTTGAATTAATTTTCCTGTACTACACACACAGTTTACGATAAAACATACATGACATATGTGAGAATAAACTAAAATATTTACAGTAGATATTTAAAATTTTGTGTTCATAAGATTTTAAAATATTTTAGCCAAACATTGCATTGTTTTATGGTTTTAATATACAATGTAATTTATTTACATAGAGATATATGGCCACAAACATATTCATGTGTCAGACATGATGGCAAACAAGACAATCAAATAAATAATAGTTTATGACTAAGGATAACCTATACCACACAATATAGCAAGGGGAGGTTTTTACATTAATAATTTTTGTTACATAAATTATAACATAAAACATTAATTTTATATTTATTTGTTTACTATATAATTATCCTCAAATAAGCTAATCAGAATTTTTCAAATAAACTGGTTCTTAATTGAAGGTTTGAAAAAACATGTAAGATATTTTTCTTACAACTTTATGAATATATTTAAATTCCCAATGTGAATTCTAATTTATTTTACTACATTTTCAGTATGTACTGTTTCACTAAAAGAGAATTCACAGATTGTCATTTGCACTATGACATTTTTCTTTGCTCTCCAGACTTACTATGCAACATGATATGTTTTCTCAAAGCACCCTATTCACTTAACACAATTGTGATAGCTTAACCATTAGTATAATTAGTTTTAATTCATGTATTTTTGCCAGATGTAAGCTCTATGAGGCCAATTGCTGTGTCTGTCTTATCTACCCCAATAACTCAGTGCCAATCTCAATGCTTGGCATGCTACAGGATGGCAATAAATACTTGTCAATAAATTAGTTTAATTTATACATTGACATATTTTAAAACCTAGGTTTTAGAACTCTAATATGAAGTCATCACATAAAAACACATTAACACTATTACTATAGACACAGACATTCTTAATAATATCATTAGTAAAACCCCATTTGAATTTTAAATTTTTCAACAAAAATTTCAGTGTATTTCATGCAATTTCTAATTAATAGTACTGATTATTCAGTTGACTATCTCTGCACTTAGCTTTTCTTCCTTTCATTCTCACTTCAAGTTTTTGTCTTTTATTTAGGTAATCATTTTTCTCCAGAAAAGAGAAGGGAGAGTAAAACAAAACATTTAATTTCAATCCACTGGTAGAATTAATGGTTTGAATAGACTCCTTATTGAATTCACACACTATGCTACCCTTCTTCACTGTTGTTGTTGGCAATAGTTTTCAGCTCCAGAAGTTGTAAATAAATCATTACTAATGTATGGTATAAATATCTCAATAGTATTTGCAATTAGAAATAGGACAAACTTTAAATAATATATTGACCTTTTTACAGTAGTTGTTAGGAAGGCAAGTACCACTCCACTAATGTACTTTAATTTGAGTTAAAACAATCAAATACATAGGGCAGATGACCATTTGTGCTTAAATTAGTTATTTTTTCCCTAAAGGACTAATCTTAATAATAATAAAATAATTATGTTCTTTTTTACAAAATATGTATAACTAGTTTTCTAAACAAATCTTGAATTAAAGTATTCACCACTCTGATCTAAATGGGATCTACACACTATAAAGTTCACACCAAAATGAGAAAAATGAGGTACAAGAAGCACACACATATTTAAAAAGCATGAAGTGCAATGCTTATAGTCTCATGCTTTCATGTGGTTTCCAAACCCTGACAAACCTGGCTCAGATTGGTGTTTCTTTTTCGGCAATGTTTTGTCATCACTTATTGTACCATTCACCTTTTCCTGCTGGTCTTCCCAAGTAACTTCTAGTATAAATTAGGGAAAAAAAAAATCAGAGCTTGTCAGAAACTTAGATAATGTCCATAACAAGAACCTAAAAATGCATCAGGGATCTAATTTTTTTTTATACTTCTCCTAAAGTTCTCACATAAACTATGCAATTTGAAGGTAACATTTTAAACATAGGAATGTGACATTATTTGAATTTTTAAAATAGATTTTAAAATCCAAAGCACTAAAATTTACTTCCAGTATATTTAAAAATTTATTTTGAATAAAGTGAATAAAGCTAAAGTATGAAAAAAATGACAATTAAAATGGTTTGACAAATAAAGGTATTTTCTTAGTTGATATTAAATAATACTAATTTATTTTAGAAATAAACATTACACTAAATGTTTTATTGTGGTGAAATGAAATGTTTATATGGAATTATAACAGAGATTTTTATACATATTAAGAGAAAATTCATAAATTCATTTCAATATATAAGATATATTGGCTATTTATTTTGCTACTATATTTAGTACCTTCACAAAAAGACAGAAAAATTTATGTACTATGAGATATTATTTCAATAAAAACCTTGATAAAGGAAGACAAAAATATGAGTATTTAGTAATAATAGTTTAGTATCATCGAAGATGAGTTACCTGGCTTTCCTAAAATTGTCTAGAATTATTTCCAGCATGGCAGAACACTTTTTCATTCAACAAATATATATTCAGCACCTACTATAATCCAGGCATGTCTAGGCTCTGGAGATATAACAGCAAACAAGACAGGCAAAAATCCATACTCTTATAAAGTTTATATATTGATGGGACAGATATATTTTAACAAGATAAATAAGTAAAATATATTATGACTTAGATATTGGTAAATACTAAAAAGACAAATATGAAGTATGTAAGATGGAAACGAAATGTCCAGGGAGTCATGAAATTTTGGATAGGGTAGTCAGAGAAGTCATCTCTAAGAAGGCAACTTTTGAGTAAAGATCCTGAGGAAGTAAGAAGTTAGCCATATGATTATTTAGGTAGAGTACATTCCAGGCAGAGCAACAAGCAAGTGCAAATGTCCTGAGGTGAAAGCTTGTCTGACATGTTCCAGAAAAGCATGGAGGTCACTGTGACTTGGAGCAGAGTAAACAAAGGAGAAAGATGTAGTAGATAAAGTTAGAGTGGTAATGGAGATGGGAAGTGAAGGGACTACAGATCATGTAGGGCCTTGTAGGACATGTATCAAAAGATTCACTGGCCATCATTTAATCTTATTCTTATACTAGCATTCATAAGCAATTGTATGTCTTATCACTGCCTTTCTTTTCATTCATATATTTCTAAAGCTGTAAGTGTAAACATTTACTATCTATGTACATTTCAATCCCCATAAAGTATCACCAGGCCATACACAATGCTCTGGTACCTTCTCCACCTTTGGCCATAAATGGTGGAATACTAACATATTTTATAATATTAAGCTAAGTAAAACATAACTGGGAGATGAAACCACTTTCAAAAATAAGAAAATATGCTATACTTCAACATCAAATATAGATGATTTTGGATATACTAATATTTTTGATTATTTTTACTATTAGAATCAACTATATTAAGTGTAAGGGTCTTCCAGTTCTTAGGCCTGAAATAAATGCTATTAATAATACAACACTTTATTCTAGTCCAAGATAAATCAGCTACTGTAAGGAAATAAACTTCTTGCTTTGGGAGTATTAAAGTTACCCTTGGGTGTGCAGTTTATACCCTGATTTTCCAACTGGTAAATAATCTGATAAAGATGTAATATAGGATTCCCAAATAATAAACACTCTGGGTAAAGATGCTTTATATTTCAATCAAACACCGGTAGAAACAGAAATCTTTTTTTTTTTTTTTTTTTTTTTTTTTTTTTTTTTTTTTTTTTTTTCC
>NW_007727589.1:0-25910 GCF_000696425.1 Galeopterus variegatus | reverse complement strand
CATGTGAGCGGGAGCCGGGCGGTACATGGGATCCGAACCCTCGGACGGGAGCGCCGCCGCGCTTCCCAAGCGGCGCACTATCCAGTGCGCCACCGGGCCGGCCCAGAAACAGAAATCTTAAAACCCTTAAAGAATGTAAACATTTTTTGATAAATTCCAAAGGCTCTAGTTAAGTCCTCTTTAGTTATAAAAATGAAGGAATCATCTGCTTCTTTATCAAAGTTTATCTGTAGTAACACAAAAAACAACAGACTCATTTCCCCATGTAAGAGAAAATAAAAAGCTTGTTAATAATAAAATATTTATTGTATCTGAATGACCTGCACTTTTGGTTATCTACCAATAAATAATACGAAAGGTTTTACAAGCATTATAGAGTTGTCCCTAAAATCAAATGCTAGACAGGTGTCATTTAAAAATGTTATTTCACCTTTCACCATTTGATAAAGTTTGTGATGTTCCAAAAGATAGAAGACAGGCTACCTTTTGAAGCAAGATTGAGTGTGAAGAATTAGAAATGGCTTATTTTGAAATTGCTCAGCCTACCTGTAAATTGACAGACAGCTTTTCTGAGGAGCGGAGAAAAAAACTTAATATAAATATATAGTATGTTTAAGGTTTAAACACTTTCTTTGAGTTGAAAAACATTTTAGTTGAAGATAAATTGTTTATAGAGTTACTTATGTTGACAGAGTGAAATAAGCAAATATTTGCTGAAAAGATATTATATGCCAGTAACAGAAAAATTCCAATAGCCATAAATTTATGAATACCAGCCAATATAACAACAAAAGAGCTAGATCAAGCCTATCGATGATTCATAGAAGAGGTAACAGATAACACACGACTAAGCCAAAAGAGTCAGCTTTTAGTAACATCTCTGCCATTAATTAGGCGTATAACTTCAGGCTTCTACATTTGTTATTTTTGATGTGAGAAAACTGGTCTTGAAAATCTGTAAGGTTATTTCCAGCTCTAAAATTGTAGTTGCTATTGCTGGTTATGATCCTGGACCCATCAGTCAAATTAGATTTTTTAGAAGAGTACCTATAACAAAGATGATGAGATTGAGGCACTGAGAATTTAGAAAATTTTCCAAAAGTTCCAGATGTGGTTACCAATAAACTCTATATTGAAACCCCAGTGTCTATTTTAAAATAGAATTTAAAATCATAAAAAGAACAGAATTGAGGATTGATGCATCAATTCAGTTATCACTCAAAAAAAAAATGCTTAGAGCTACCTATACTTAGCTCTCTTTGACTTTATATCTCATGTAATTAAAATAAAACATTTATATAATTAAGAGCAAACAAGTTTGTTATCAGGAAAGTGTTCAAATTGTTTGAAAGTTGTTTTAGTTAAACAAAAATAGCAAAAGTATCCCCAAGCATGCAATACCTTAAGGAGTCTTTTCTATTAAAGAACTATTATGGTAAGTATTGAAAAATAAAATATTCTTCTTAATGTGAAATAATAAAGATTTTAAAATTGAACTTTAAATACCAAATGCTAGCCCATGATACTGTATATCTACTACCAAAATGTAAAAATTGAAAATCACATATGTATAATGCAATTCAATTGGCAAGTATTACTTTGAAAGAATACATGTCAGTCTGCTCAGATGCAAACCAGCAAGCTAGGAACCATTTAAGTAGAAATAAAGTTTGCTATAGGAGGATAAAGTTTTTTTCATGAAGATTCTTACTGAGTATCTTAAAATTTCACTAAGTAAACATTCAGTTGTGAACCTAAGATTCTTAAATGTCATATAGTTAAAGGTTTGTTTTTAAAATTTAATAAAATACATAAGCATAATTTTTAAGATTTGAAATTCCTAAACTATTGCTATATTTATTTCATCTTTAATTTGTAGATGGGAAAGCTTGATGATTGATTTAATAAATATTAGATAATTTGAAGAGTGATTATATTCATGAAGACTTAATTATAAGGTGAATTTTTGTAAGTGATATTTATATTTATGCTGCAATCCAATCCTATTTATTTCCATTCTAGTATTATTTCACATGTCTACAAAATAACAATATTCCAGCTAGTCTGCATCACACTACCATTTAAAGAACACAAATTTCCACATAAGCAAGATTACATTTGTCTAACATTATATGTTCCAATGTGCTCTCACATATGGCATCACGTTTCACCCTGTAAAACACAGGAAGAGACCTTCTTTCAGGTGGCTCTTACAGGTGAGAAAATAAAGAGCTGATTAATAGGAAATAAGATAACTAGATAGTTATCTTAGTTTACAACCAACTTCACACACATTACCTCACTTGATTCTCAAAGTAGCACACTGGGCATGAGAGAAATATGCTAAGATTTCTTTTTCTCAGATGAACTAACTTGGTCCAGGGCTTAGAGTCACACAGTTGATACACTATGAGGACAGGCCCTGAGCCAAAGTTCCAAAACCTGTGCTCTTTCTCTTGTACCATTATCACCTTCCTAAGATTAAGTTACTTTGAACAACAAAGAGTGGATGGCTTTAGGATTGTATTTAGGAAGTCAACAATGATATGGCTTTGGACAATGGCTGAAGTTTGCAGAAAGGTATGAGATGGAAGGGAATTCCTTCCTAGATCTGATTAAGTCATTTCAGATTTTCTAAGTACAAAAGAAATAAGATGAGCAAAAGGGGAAGGAAAGAAAAATAAAGAGGAAAGGCCTCCAAGAAAGAAAGGAAAGGTTAGATAAAAGAAATTAGAAAATATCCATTTACAATTACTTAACTTCCGCAACAGATTCACTTAGGCTTGTGAATTACGAATGAGGAGAGAAAATCTTAAATGAATTCCTTCCTCTTCACTTCAGCCTCTGCTTTACTTTAGGCCACCAAATATTGGACTACTGAAATACCCTAAATGGTCATATGCCCTCAGTCTCTTCTCTTTCAAGTCCATCCTGCTCACCGTCACCAAGATACTTTTCCATAATGCAGACATGATTGAATGCCCATCCTCAGAAACATACGACAAATTCTTTGCTATTTTAAAGTATCTCTGATTCTTTCTCATTAATTTTGGATACATGGCCATTTATCTAAATTGACAGGGAATGCTCTTTTTAGGAAATATTTACAACTTCCATTATAAATTCCATTCCTATCTACATATTAATCAAATTTGGTAATTAAGATGTGGATACTGAAATTTTCCTAGAAGCACTCATGAGAATATGGAGAAGCAGCAAAACAAAGCCAAGATCCTCCATCCCTGTCCATACTGCATCACCCTAAATGGTATCTAATTCCATTTCCAGAATGCCTACAGGAGGAAGCTTCCATTACAAAGACTGTCAAAATTTCTTAATTACCTTTGGTTCCCTTGTAACATTCTTTTTTGTTAGTCTGTTTTCCATTTTTTCCCTTCCTTCCCTCCTGCCTTCCTTACTTCCTCCCTCCCTTCCTCGCTTCTTTCTTTTCTTTCTTATTTATAAGGTTATTTATATTTGAAATAATATTGGCAACTACAAGTTGAGGACTACACATTAACGGAACAAAATATTTTTCCTTTCATATCATTGTGTATCTTTAGGGATTTGACTTTTTAATAGGCAGTATGGTTTAGCCTGTAATCCTGACAGTGAATTAATAACTAACAGCAAATTAGGAAGTTGTATCTGTTAACTTTTCAAAACCAAACAGAATTAACAAATAACAACACATAAACAATAAATTGAAAACAAAACTATTTGAGACCTTAGACTTTATCAGCCACATCTCCAAAAACTCTTATTTTCTGTTAAAATCCTTGAAGGATACTTTGTTTTACAGAAGAGAAAACTGAGACCCAGAGGAATTAGAAGACTTGCCACGGTCATCTGCTTAGGAGTAAAACTGAGATTAAGATCCAAGTATGTGTCGGGCCGGCCCAGTGGCACTCCGTAGAGTGCGGCGCTTGGGAGTGTGGCGGTGCTCCCGCTGAGGGTTCGGATCCCATATAGAGACCGGTCCACTCACTGGTTGAGCGCAGTGCGGGCGCGACACCGAGGGTTGCGATCCCATTGCCGGTCACGGTATGGGCACAACACCGAGGGTTGCGATCCCGTTGCCGGTCATGAAAAAAGACAAAAAAAGGAAAAAAAAAAAGATCCAAGTATGTGAAGGGGCATGGTGTATAAGCACACCAGACTGAGAGCCTAGACTAGCGATCTGCTACTACGTGGACTGAAGAAAGTTAGTTTTCTTGTAGAATTTTGCTTCTTTATCTGTAAAACGAAAGCAGTTTTATTAAAAGATTTATAAGGGCCCTCCCAAATCTAAAAGTCTTTGATCCTAAATCTAGAAGCTAAGTCAAAGAACTCTGATAGATATTTTGGTAAACTATAGGCAGATGAGCTTAGGGCCAGATGGCTCTGCACAGCAAAGTAGCAGACCTGGATTTAGAAGACAATGAATGAACACAAAGTTTGCCACTTATCCTTCATGTATTCAGTTCCCTGACCTCTCCCCTCAGCTGAAGATATTTTTATTTTCTTCCCTTTAGAGCCAGACTCCCACTTTCTCAGTTTCTTACTGCTTCATCTTCCCAACTTCTAAACATCAGAATGATTCAGTTCATATTCCTTGGACCTCTTTTAGCTGTCTACACTTACCCTCTTGGTGATCTCAACCAATCTCATGGTGGTAAATAACTCTCTTTATAAGGATGTATCCCACACTTACAGCTACAGTCCAAACCTCTAACCTGAAATCCAGCAAATTTAAAACTGTCTATTTGACATCCTAACTTGGCAGCATCTCTAACTTATCATATTCAAAAATGAGTACCTGATATTCCCCTAAATCCACTCTTGAGTTTTGCTCTATATGGTTAGTGGAAATTCCATATTTTCCAGTGTCTCATCCAAAAACCTTGACGTCATTATTGAATCTCTCTCTTTTACCCTGTCAGGAAATTCTATTGGTTCATTAAAATTTTTACTGTTTTGTGAAGCATACTCATATTTATATATGATTTAATTTTATTTATTTTGTTACATTATTTTCACCTGTTTAATCATAGCCTAGCATATGTGTTAATGAATAATTTACACTCCACAGTAAGAAAAATTACAAATTTATTTTAGTGCTAATTAGATCTTACAAGTAACATTGTAAACACTATAAAAGATGAAAACAGGGAAGAATGTATTCAAGACTAAAGGCCATTTCAACTGGATTACTAAAGCACAAAACTATTCATTTCTCAATTTGGTCCAATTACATAATATAATGAAAAATTAATATTTTTTGATATAACCATTTTAAAATGCTGACATTCTAAATCACTATGCATAGCCATATCTGATTATCAATTACTCCAAAACATATACAGTCCTACTATTTTGTTAGAATTTAGTTGTAGTAGATTACAGAATTAAGCTACCAATAATTATAGAAAAACTAAATCTAAGTATTAAAGTCAATCACCTTTTTACTTGCCTAGGCAATGTATTAATTCATGTGCATACAACTGTGAAAACTCCATAAATATTCTTAAAATGTTCATTTAATATTACTGTTGAACTCTTAAGTTTATTTCATTTTCTACTTTAAAATATTTTTTAAATAATTCAATTTTAAAGCGACTCTGGATTAAAAAATAACTATGTTGTGTTTTTCTAAAAACATGGTAACATTATAACCACTATTTTCCTCAGAATCTTGCCCCTTTACATGATCAACAAAGCAAACATTCTGATTTTAATGCCATACATTTCAGTAAAATAGGATTATACCAGGATCAATAAGGTAAGTATGTTAAAGATGAATTTCATATTCATAAATAAATACAAGCAGAACAGACATTTTAAATATTGGATGACTTAAATTGGGACTAAAACTTGTACTTAGGGTTATTTAAGAAACATATTCACTTACATTATAAATGTCATTATGGAGTGTCTAATATATAAAAAGGCACTACAAACTTCATTTCAGACTTGCCTTTTTTCCCATCATTAGGTGGGCTTGGTGTTTCTCCCTCAGTGTCTTTATAATATTGAAAACAAATAATAGTGATTAATAAATTAAGGTCATTAACAATCCAAATAAAAACCAAGCACACCAAAAATGAAATCACACACTAGAGAAGTAAATCCATGCACTAAATATGATACCCCACATTAAGGAACACAGAGTGAAGTATGAGTATGTACTTCCTATCCTGTAGGAAAACTAATAAAAACAAACATAAAGAATAAAGAGTGATTTTTATATCATGGTTATGCTTTTATGCTAATTTAAGAATTGATGCAATTTACTAATTAAGTTAGTTTCGAGAATAAAACACAAGCAACAAACCAGTTCAACAAATAGGCTTCATTTTCTGATGAAGTTCAAACAAACCAAAGTGGCATTAATTATTGCTGAAGTCCCCAGACCAATGCTATCCTATAAAATGACTTTATTGTGGAAGCTAATTTATGAATAGTGTAAAAAGGTCAAGTATTTGTATGGACTAATAAGGGATATAGAGGAAGGGGTGAATAAAAGAACATTAACTACACAGCCAAATGAAAATGCAATTCATCCTCACAGTATTCCATAAAAATGGTATTCCTATAGCATTTCAAAAAAACGGAAGATGTGTGATATTCTAGTATTTAGAATATCAGATACTCAAAACAGAAATAGTTATATATTTCTATGAATATGCAATTAAACTTGCCTTTGTTTCCATTATCAGATGTATTGTGATGGGTTTTCTCATCTTTATGACATTAGAAAGTTACTGATAATTAGCAACTTCAGCCTAAGATGTTTTCATTTTTAAAAACTACAAACTCCATTAAGAGAACACACCCATGAAAATACATCTTATGCACAATATACATAATGTCATTTCTTCACACAATGGTAAGGAGAAAAAAGGCACATAAAAGTACATTCTACCATTCATGAATAAAAAGTGATGATCAGTTAAACACTTGATGAAATTAAAGATTCTCTGCATTGTTCAAAGAAAGTTAAAATATAAAAAACCTGACAGCTCAGATAAGGTAAGTATTCAATTCTGAGTTTCAAATAAAAACAGTAAAAATTCTATAAAATTCTAAAAATATATAAATATATTTATTGGTTATATAATATTTTAATTTTAAAATCCTTTCAGGAGTATTAAGAAAAAGAAAGTGGCAAACATTATGATCTGTAAACATAAGTGACTTTAAAACACCAGAAATGAAGGGTCTGCATACCATTTTAGAAGGAGGACCTGATGGGGAGAAATTGACCTTTACTCAGTGTAACACAAGGTAAAATATAGTTTTCTAGTATGTACTCAATAAACATTTTTTAATAAATAATAAAATTAATTGAATATAAAGCTGGGATAAAGGATAGGTATATGTCTTAGTCAAGGGCAATGTCTATAATTCTAGTCTGATTTAAACATTAAGGAACATATTCAAACCAGTTGTATAAATTAAATATTTTGACAAGTTGCCTAGATAGCTTATGTAATAGCCCTTCATTAATAAAGTTAGGCAATTTATTTTAAAGTCAGCACTGAAAAGCAATCTGTTCCTTATTGTGCATTTATAAATTTGGAGCTAAAAGTCTTATGTGAAACTGAAACATCATACTTATAAAATATTCGCTTTTTTCAGACACACAGTCAGACAGACCTGCCTTGATCTTTTCACCCTGCTTTTCTCCCCCCTGCTGTTCCACATGCCCAGTTTCTTCATTAACTTCTGCACTTGCATGAGTAAAAATAAAGAAAAAGACTAGATAGGTATTCTTGTCACTCTTAATGAAACAAACCCCCCAAAAATCCAAATTATTTATAATGATACAATGGGTGATCATAAGGAGACCAGCAGATTACTTTTAATGAGTTTCTGACACGTTATGGAAAAGCAGATAAGGTTACTGTTAATGAATTATCATGTTGTCTATTTTTATGATGACTTTGACTTGTATATTATAAATTGTGGCCACTAAAATATTTGCAATCTGTGGACAACCGGGTAAAATAGGCAAAACACTTTGTCTAGAAACTTGGTATATTATTTTAAAAAGTCGTATAGCTTTTCTTCTAGAGAAACTAAAAATAACGTATGAACTATCTTTTATTTTTACAAACTGGCAGTACCTCAAAGTTAGGGGAAAATAAAATAATGATAAAGATTTACAGATGTTTAGTAAAGTATCCTTTCTATATCGCTCCATTTTATTTCTCTGATTCTCAGCAAAGAGAAGATGACTAAATACAGTACCACAGTCAGGACCAAAATATAAAAGACTTTAAATTAATTTAATTAACAAGTTAAATATAAAATAATTAACCGAAATTATAAAGACTTTAATAAAAACTTGCTTACTTTTTAGCTGTTGAAGAGGATTAAAAAATAAATATTTCAAAACTTTGATTCTAAAATAATGTCATTAAATTACAACTCTGGCAATTAATTTTACGAGATAATCAAACATAATTTGATTTAGAACATCAATTGATGCCTATTTTGGGTTACTGCACCTTTAACTTCAGTTAGAAGTTGAAGACTTCTAAAGGAGATAAGTAATATATCTCCTTTACATATCTCCTTTAACATTAAAGAAAATTACGCAATATGTACCTGCTGAAGTCTTCATATCAACATTTATGAAAACTGTTTAAAAACATCATCTGTCCTTTAAGTAAATCAAAACAAACAAAAAGCCTTTTATTTCATACTGAAAAGGATAAGAAGGTTTTGGTTGCCCTTTCTTTTATTGAGATAAAAAATGGAAAAATCACAACTGGGCATATTAAAGGTAAATTGTGGTTTTATTGGACTCTATAGGGGAAAAAAACAAATGATAAATAGAATGTTTATTGACAAGCCCCTTAGAAACTTCATCAACACTGACTTTCAGTATCAGCAATATGGTTGGTTTTCTGATATATTTATTATTACTAAGAATGGAGTTACTCATATCTCAATATGCTATTGCTATAGAAGATATTAAAAATGAATTTTTTTAAAAATGTGACACAAACTATGTTTCTGACTTCATATGCCAATAAATGATGCTCAAATTCTATCCTTAGAAATCTTGGGGAGACAAAGCATTCCATAAATACCACTGCACTTTCCATATGAAAAATAATTTAAAACTATGTACCCCTAATCTTAGGCAAATAATTGAGATCTATAGAAATGCTGTTGAAATCTTTTTTTCAGGCAGCATAGTAAACCATTAGTCACAACAGCACTGGATTGTTCAAAATTATGGTACACAGTAAATAAAAATAACTACAATACAAGTTGATACTCTTTCAGTTACAACTAACAAGAACTTATATCAACAAGTTATATAAGGCAATAAAGCACTGCTGCTCAAATGCAATGTATTTAAAAATTTGTTACCAATAGGTTATAGAAATAGTTTTAGTATAAACACATAGAATAACAAGATTATTTTAGTGGTACTTTATATACTATATGAGGTAGCTTTTCAGTTTTTAAATAAATATTTCATGCATTCATTCAACAAATATTTACTGAGGGCCTACAATGTGCCAGGCATTATTCTATGTGCTGGAGATTCATCAGTAAATAAAACAGTCAACAACTTTTTAAAGTTACAAAGTCAATTTCAGAATTCTATAACTAGCAGATGATTTTTAATTTTCCTAGTAAATGTATGACACTCCATATATCACAACTCAATATTTTCTTTTGAGTCATAGTGTAGAGTGTAGTATTTGATAATAAAATTACATTGTATTAAGCTTTGGTATATTGTAAGCAGTCTTGTTACAACATGAAAAATAATGTAGGAAATACAAACCACAATCACTACCTAATTCAACAACTATCTCTTCTAAAAAGCCAAATTTAATAGTTAAAAGATCATCATAAATACAAAATAAAATATAAGACGATAAATATAACTAGACTATGTGTACATCCTCAATGGCATAAACACAGACTGCAATTGATATCTTTGGTTAAAGTCTTTTTTACTCAAAATCTAGAATTTTGCCTAAAAAAAACCCAGATATTTTAAAAAGAGCAAATTTTATCTGATCATTTAAAAGAAGTTAAACTCTTTGAATTCTCACTTGATGAATCAAAGAAATTTAACTCCTTGGTAAAATTTCCAAGTAAATTAAAAGTTGAATACTTAATCAGAAGCCATAAAACAAAATAATTTTACTGTATATAAAAGTCTATACAATGAAGAACATCAATTGCAGTTGGGTTTATTTTTGCTTACATAGCCCCTCAAAAAGGCTGTCAGCACAAAACAAACCCTCCTTTATGTACAGACCTTCATAAGGTTCTATCTCCTTGACTCCATTGTCTAGGGAAAACAAAATAAAAACAAAACAAAAAAGGGGAACCAAAGCACAGGGGTTAAAAACAACAGAAATTTCCAAAGACACAGAATGTATCATCTATTAAAGAAAAGTTAAATGGTGATTTAAATATATATGTATATATTTGCAAAGCACATCCAGTTACCAAATAAAGGGATCATTTTAAAAAATGATATTAAAAATTATTATATTCTGTTATCCATGCTTTTAGAGGTTTTTTAATTCAAGAATTATAGATGTTTGAGAAGTATGCTCATGTGTGTATCAGCAAATTGTGCTTCTTATGCAAAAATCTGAAATTATTATTAAAAACATCAGTACAACATGCATCATTTTTGGTGTATTCATGATTACCTTTTTCTCGTACTCCAGTTTTGAGAAGGATCACCATTGTTGTGCATCAGCTAACCAGTCCTTTGCAGTGTGTGAAAATTGATTTGGCTAGTTACTAATAAACTTTATGTAACTATCAACAATTACATAAACTTAGTTGTAGCAAAGAAATATCATCCAACTTCTTATTTAAGAGTTTTAAGTTTACTTTTTAAAATGCATTTATTCAAATTTGAAAACATGCAAGAGCAATAAAGACAGCTTATTTTGCCTCCAAATATCACAAATTTTAAATAGAAAATATATAATATTTATAAATATAACTACTATCAAATGCAGCCAAGGCACCCAATTAACAAAAGAAGAAAATTAACACAATGATAGTAAGAAATTCTTGATTCACCTTAGTTTCCACGTGTATTTCCTATATTACATAATTAGAAATAATACTTACTTCTCTCCAATGTTCCCTTTGGCGGAAGCTGTGGAAGCTGTCGGCCCCTTCGTCCTGCCACTGGAGTACTTGATGGACTTGTCTGGACAGACCCAGTACGAGCATGAGACCTATAAAATATACCATTAATATTCATTTTAAGTACAATGAGTTAAATACTTTTAACACATTTGGTTCATATATAGCTGTATAAGTGTAATTTTAAAAGATGTTTAGCTGCTGATTAAAAGGTTAGGACAGTAGTACAAAATATGTACATTTGAATGACTACTTAAATAGCAAAAGATATTTATATTTTCATGTAATATGCATACATACAGACATACATGCACACAAAGCCCTATAGTAAAATCCGTGGAATTACTAATGTAAATTAGTATTTTATCCAAATGAAAGCAAGAGTAGAATTCTGCAGCTCAAAAAATAAGAAGTAATGCTTTACAATTCTTTCTACCAGATTTCAAACTCTTACCTCTAACCTTCCCCCCTCAATCCAAACAGATTTTTACTCAGGCGTACATTCAATATCCTTTTGTTAGAAAATCTTTCATGAAACTACAAATAAAACCCTAAACAATTCAAAATTCAACTAAAGAAAATATTGGTTAATACATGATACTGGTATGATAGAAAAAAACTAAAAATCCAGTTTTATTTATTGTGATTATAAATGATTATTTGAAAAGTGATGTCTAATGGACACAAATAATTTCTCATTGTGTAGGAGAAGAACATGGTGGTTATGAGTGGATTTACCCAGGATTCCTGATTAATGAGAAATCACAAAACAAATGTGGTCAGGACAGTTAATAAACAAATTACAATGGTAGCCACACACTATTATATCCACTGAATATAAATAGTGTGTTTACATTGAAAAGGTTAGTATTGATTGTTATTAGTGATCAGCCAAAGATGACAGAAGAGACCATTTAGCTGCTGGGAAAATAAAATGGTGTGCTGGTGGGGCAAAGGGGAAGTTAGTCTGATTGATTTATCTTTCACCTCGATAAAGCAGGTGAAGGAGGGGCAGATCTTCCAGTCATTAATGAAGGCATCGACCTCATGAGGTTTGTATCAGGACGTTCAGTGGATCTGGAGCGGGTGGTGGTCCGCTCAAGGAGAGGCCGTTGTTCTGTTGATCTGGATCTGTGATATGGCTGTCTATCTGCTGCTTCACAATCCCTGAAACGTTAGCCAAAAAGCAGCTCAGTTGATCTTTAGTGCCCTTCTGCTATTTGGTTATGATGCAAACTGATTTTGAAAAAGTAATTGTTTAAAATTATGAATATGTAAAAATTTTTATTTCCCCCCACATATTCTGAGAAAATTCTCACTAAACTTCTTAAGAAGTTCTAAGGAACTAAAATCTGCTTTTAATAGCAATTCCCAGTGAAGATAATAGGAGTTGCTTATTTACAATCTACAAACAAAACTGCCTGCTTTCTGAAATGAATTCCCTAAATGGAACATGTGAAATATGTGAAGTACTGTATTCTATTTTAAAAGAATTCAATGACATTCCTAACATTTTCAAAAGAGTGAAGAAAACCATATAAGCATTAATTTTCAAGCCCCTGAGACTGTTTACTAGCATACCAATTAAGATATAAAAAGGTTTTCAACTCATAGTATACCTGAACATTCAAACAGTACAATCAAAACGAGGTTATAAGAAAACAGAGCAACACTGAAGTCTGTAGCTATATTTAGATACGGTTCACAAGAAAAATCACTCTGTAGAAAACCAGTTAACCAGCCATCTATCTCAGTGCACTTTTGCTATGCCAGCCAATACAATTCAAAATGGGTATTAATTGACTGAAACGATTTCAAAATGGGTATTAATTGACTGAAACGATAATTCTGAAACAATGTGATCTTTTCAACCACAAATAAATCTAATACCAAAGCTTAATCTTATTGAAGGAAGTACACTTAAATTTAAGTAACCTATTATTATTGATTTTTGTGTCCCTGGAATCTAGCATAATGCTTTTATAACTAACATGATTAGCAATTGTTTTCTAACACCAGCTCCACAATTTGTGAGACAACCCTAAAAAACATTAGCTTTGGCTCTAGAACTCAAAAGTTCATATACATATGCCAAAGTATACTTCAAATCAAATGATTACCTTCCCATCCAGCTGTAACCACAAAAACAGAAATGCTTATATATTATATGTAGATAGTAAAGCAAGTATTAATCTCCCTAAAGACTAATGTATCAAGGACTAGCACTTGACCTACAAATTCTCTCAACCTTATTTTTGATAATGAAAAAATGTAGGCAGCAAAAGAAAAAGAAGAGAAAAAGGATACATTTCTCAAATGTCATGAATTACATAACATACAATTTTGGAGCAGTAGACAGATTAAATGAATTCAGAAAGTGAATACTGGGTTTATCCTACATTGTATCTTGTGATTATTTTACATTTTAAAATCATAGGTTAACATATGTCAAATCATTTAAAAATATTTTTAAGTATATTACCATAATATGATTGATTTCCTAAGATAAGTTTAGTATTTTATAAAAGTGTATCACGAACTTGTCAAAATAACTGAGATTAAATGTAAATATACATATAATATTCAATTACTAATCAAAGAGAAAAATAAAAGGCAACCATGTAAGTATAAAAATCAAATTCTAAAAATAAATAAAAATAATTCTAATTTTGTTTGTGAAAAATTATTTTAGAGAGAATACTTTTCCTTAGCTAAATCCCTTATAAAAAATCTCTTCTGTAAAAAAGTTTTTTGAAAATATAGCCAATCTTCAACTTTTATTTATATTTTTCTTTCTATAAACAATATGAAGTATACAACTACGACAGTATGAGATGAAAATAGATTAATAAATGAAACATGAAAAGAACCCCAATAGATGGCAGAAAGTTTCTAAAATGTCCCACTGGAATGAAGGGGAATGGAAAGCTACAATACTTAAAAAAATGGTCAACTTAGGCTCCTGCTCCCACGATTGTGTAAGAATAGGTCTGACTAGGTAAGACCTAAGGTTATAGCTAAGAAAATTTAAAGCAGCAATGCCTACATGACCCAATCCTAGTAAGTTCTATAAGGGATCAAGATATAAAACTTCACAACTTCCACCTAAATTCTGAGTGTTTTAATTTTAAGATAAGAATTTATAGATAATTAACTTTGAATAGTAGCAACTAAGAAGTTGGAAATAATAAACATTTGCAAGGCTTAAAATGTTTTAGTGACTACCTGGGGTTCTTAACTTGGAGTCTGTGTTTCAATACAAGTAATTTGTAATTCTACTTATTTACCTTATTTTACTTTATGCATTACTCTAAAAAGGGTGGCCTTCAGTTTTATCAGACTGCCAAAGAGTAAGCCACATGAAAGGTTATGAACGCATCGCTTGTAAATTTAAATCTTTCTTCGGTAAATAATTTTATTGTCTTTTAAAAAGTGATTTAGGAGGCTGGCTGGTTAGCTCACTCAGTAGAGCATGGTTTGAATCCCCAAACTGGCCAGTTGCCAAAAAAGGAAAAAAAAAGAGATTTAATATCCATCATAGCTCCTTTTTTTTTTGAATAGTTTATATTTTCTAATCTTTGTCTAAAATAGCTCAGATTTGTTTATTTGTCATCTACCTGGATTGACATAGATCACAGCTCTGCATTATATAAAGGCCTCTATTCCAAACTGCCAGCCTTTGCAGATGATACATTTTAACAGCCTCTCCACTAATTTATATTGACCCCAGTACTATAACAATAACCACTATTGTAGCAACCCAGCCTTAAAAGCATATAATAGCACATGCAGATTTTGAGAGGAGGATAAATTGATAACAGGTCACAATAATGAACAAAATTAATTAGAAGGCCTTTGAATTTAAATGTTAGTATTAACTCATAAGAAAGAGTACTACATTTTAGTACTTCTTTTCAGTCATTTCTGAGGTTAAAATAGTTTTATAATCATCTAGCAAAGTTGTCATTTTTGAATCATTTTCCCTATCAGTACAGCTGCTCTTAAAAGGTTTTTGAAATTTCCAGGTATCTGATATAGCTTCCAACTTATTTCATCATTGTTGCTACTTAGAGTCCTTATTTTCAATGAATGTACAAGGGATTTATGCAAGGTAGTAGGGAAGAATAGATCAGTGTGTATTGTTTTCTATAACCTATTTTATCCATCAATCCATCTATCACAATAACATAACTCCAAATCAATGAAAACTCAGTATAGAGTATCTCTACAGGAATGACAGAATAACAAGAAAACTTAAAAAAAAAAATTAAAAACAAGAACGAGCACAATTAAGTGCTTCAAAGCCATATCTAGAATCAATGAACATTGTCCTAGAAAGTTACTCAGAACCTAGTCTATACTGAAACAGAAACAGATATACTTATTTCAGGTTTATACTGTAAAGATGTCACATGTAAATTTAATAGGCTTTTAAAAAAATAAAGTGTAAAAAGTAAAGCTACTTAGGAATTAGTTATTCTTTTCTTTTATAAAGTTAAAACTTTAAATTAAAAAATTTTTGGATGTATCTCTGAAAGACAAAAAGTAAGGTCACAGGATTGAGGCAAGAAATGCCTTCCCTCTATCCACATTGTGTATGGAATGCAGAAACCTGATTAATAACAGTAGCACTATACTTTCATTAATATCTTGAATGTCTAGAGATTTTCTGAGCATTAACTACATTTTGCATTATGAAATAATAAATACATTATAAAATACACTCAGAAACATTAAAAACTAGATATTTTGTGGTAATTAATATAACATATATACACATATTTGTATAGTGCAAAAAATAATTTATAGTAGTTATATGACAGCTTTAACATTATAATTTTCAAATTCATCATAATGTTTAAGATACAAGTTTAACTTTTTTAAAACTCTAGTTTATATTATTTTAGCATTGCTTCCAACATTAAGAGAATTGAAAGACATAAAATATTCACCATGGAAATCATGGTGAATAAGTAAATAAGTACTGTGCATGAATAGAAATATTTTGTTATTTTGGAGGGAGATAGATTAATTTATCCTTGAGCATGACAGCACTTCTGTACAGAATATTTCTGTTGAGTTAAATATAAGACTCTGTGTTAGCTAAAAGTAAATAGATTATTAGAAAATACCACATTATAGAGAGCTAAGTTAATAACAATCTAAAACATGAAAATGGTAATACTATATGTACTGATGAGAGAAAGCAAGTCACTGCTAATGTAGAAAAGCATATTTTTATTACCCACGAGCCTATTTTGTCATCAAAAAGAGAAGTAATGTGTTCTTACATCTACAGAGGTTTTTTTTTTAAATACTCATTATTGAAAATTGGAAGATTAAATATTCCAATTTTCTCAAGAAAATCAGAGAAAAATACAATACTAAACAATAAAGGTACATTGAATTATTAAATATGCACGAGAAAAGACATGTAATTTGTAAATGTCATAAGGATATTTTGAGTATTGTATTAAATATTTATAATTTTCATTGTTATTTAATTTTTATTTCAAAAATAACAGAAATAGGCAGAATTATTTACCCAGCACAATTAACATGCAGCAAATTAATACATCTTTAAAAAATAAATTTTATAAATCCTGAGAGATAATATGATTGCCACCAGCTATCTATGAAATTCTTAATTAATAAAATAGATGGTTTTCATTTTCAATGGATGATAGAGTTTAATAATGATTTGTTTACTATAAGAAATTCAAATAATTCCACCAAGGTATTGGCCCTACATTATTCTTCCCCAGATACTCAAAGATTCCATAAAATAATAAACATTTTAAAGATGTATCTCTAAAGGATAAAATTATGAATTGTTACTATATCAAGTATGTGAAATGAGGTACTGTCCTCACACTAGAATATCTAAATGCTATATTCATCGGTTTCACCGATCAACTCTGAACAATTCACCAGCCTTCCTTTTATTTTGCTATCTTTACATGGGTAGAATAATGGGTATAAAGCAAATTCCTCATATGTACTGCTGCCTGCTGCCCTTAGGTGCCATTTCATAATGCCAGTGTAGATCATATACTCAGAGGAAGTAATCAGAAGATTGATTAATCTTCTCAAACACACAAGCACAACAGAACAAAAGGTGTGCTCATTTTCAGGCATAAATACTATTTCTTTCAGTCACTGTTGATGACATGATGTCCAAAATTCAATAAAAAATTATTGGAAACATCAAAAAGCAAGAAAAATAAGGCCCACTCTCAAGAGACAAAAGAATCAACAGAGGCAGATTCTAAGATGACACGTTAGAAATATCACATAGGGAACTTAAGTATGTTTGATATGTTAAAGATTTTAGTAGAAAAGATGAAAAACATGTATGAGCAGATGAGATTTCAGCAGATATATGGATGATGAAAGGTAAGAGTCAAATGGAAATGCTAGAAATAACAGAAAGAAGATACGGTAAAATGTCAGTTAAAAAACTAGCTGGGAGTCAATTTATAAATATCTTAAAGGCCTAGTTAAGAGGTTTAAATGGGACTTAATTTTCAATAAGAGTAATTAAAAGCTTCTGAACAAAATTAAGATTAATTCAACAGTAGTGCATGGAATGAATTAGACTAGAAAAAGGCTCTGATTTGTAGTAATGGGGGTGAAAACAGAAAAGAAGGTATGGGTGACAAACCTAAATCACAATACATAAAATATACAATATACAGTGTACAGAATATACATAATATACAGAAATATACAAACAGAATGTTAGGAATAGAAGGAAATCATATAATCCAACCTCAGAATCATATAATCCAGTATCAGAAATCATATAATCCAATCTCTCATTTTAGAAATGAGCAAACGAAGACTTACAGAAACTAGGACAAAGTCACATAATTTGATATTTTCTGACTGAAACTTAAACTGAGATTTCTTGATTCTCAAGCCTGTCAACTTCACTGAACTGTGAATTCTTTGATAGGAGAAATTCAATCACTATCCCTTAGTCATTGGTAATTTTGGAAATTCTGGCTGTCAATCATGTTCTTTACCCTAATTCCTATAGTAACGCTAGGAGATTTCAACACATATGCAGAAAATTGTTCAACAATCATGAACTTCAATCCGTAAATTTTCATAACTTCGATGATCCTCATTTTGTCCTGCATCAGCCCATCCCTTCTGTGGAAATACTGTGGATTTCAGAATCCAAAGAAACTACTCAAACTCAGCAATATTAAACTTCACTATCTTAAACTTTGTTTACAATGATTAATTCTGTTAGATGTCTCATAATCTCACTCCTACTTATCTTCATTTGATACTTTCTGGTCCATGGTCCCACCAATTTCTGCCAGTATATACTCCTAATACCTCTTTGCATTTCTTCCTTCCTTACCCACCCTGGACTCTTTGATTGATCATCTAAACTACTCCCATATATAACACTCAGCTTTCCTTCTAATCCAACTCTTCCTATTCAACCATTCATTAGAACCCTAACTCTGGTTTAATGCCATAGTTGGATATCTTCCCACTAACAACCTTTTACTTAGCTCCACCTCACTCATCTATTTCCTTCCTGTCCCAACAGTAAATAAGAGTTTTTTCTTGCACAAACCCCATCTGTTCATGTAGCTCAAACCCCTCCTACCTCTTCTAAGACCTTCTTCCAGTTATCTTTTTTTTCCTTGTATTTTCAACTTATGTATTCCTAGAGTATCCTTCACTCTAGCCTAGAAATTCATGGACAAATTTCCTGTTTTTTAAAAAAGAAATGTCCTTTGATATCACATACTCTAATCCAATATTTCTCCTCCACACTTTTTTGATAAATTCATTTCTTACCTTCTAGTCATGTTTACTGCAATCTGCTCCCCTTCCTCCGCCACCCCCTGCCATCCTTCTAAATATTATCCTAGCTAAAGTCACCAAGAACTGCTTACTTGACAAACCCAACAGGCATTCTACATTTATTATTTTTACTGCTGACATTATGTCTTCCTTCTTAAAACTTTCTGTTCCATTAGCTCTATTCTGACTTTTCTCAATCTTTCCTTATTATGTCCATGAGAAGCACCCACTTCCTCCGTCTGCCACTTAATGTTTCCCAGGGCAGAAGAAAACTCCTTGGCCTTCATTTCATGGCTTGTTTCTCAGGTTGATTTCACTTACATTTTTGACACTAGTTACCATTAGTAGTAAATTTACTCCTAAATTGCTCTATGTAGCCTAGACCTCTTTAATGTAAAATTATTTACCTTTTCCAGAGGTTTCTCCTTAGCCCTCTCAGTAATTCAAGAATCAAACAACTTCCAGACCCTTCTTTAGGTACCACATGCACCCAGTTACCCAAGCTATAAGACTGGGAATATTTCTTGACTCTTCGCTCTCCCTCAACATCCAAATTCTATTACCTACCAAGTATTACTAATTTTAATTTATTAAATCTCTCATCTCACTATCCCTCCATCCACTACCTTAATACATGTTTTTCTCTTCCACATCTTTTTGTCTTCAAATCAACCATCCACATAGTCTCTAGTTACCCTACATTGAATAAACTTATAATAGCCATTCCATATTTAAAACCCTTCAAGGTACCTCTAGCACCTACAGTCTTAGATTTAAATTCCATAACAAAGCATACAATCTTCTTCGTAATCAAGACCCTCCCTATCAATCTAGATTTACTTCTTGCTATTTCCTGCCTTGTGGATAATGCTCCAACAGCACTAAAATATTAGGTGTTCATTGCTTCTGTGACTTTGCTCATACATTTCTTTAAAATGCCACTGAAATCCTATCTTACCTCCACATAAATCTAAATAATTCCTATTCATCCTTTAAGATACAGCTGAGTTTTGTCTCCATCATGATGCCTTTACAAAAAATTCCCTACCAGTTGCCCACCATCAATGTCAGTAATTCCTTAATATGCTGTGGATATTTTTAAATAGAGATAAATACTAGCAAAAAAAAGTAGGGTACAGGAATATATTTTAAATGTAAGTGGTGTACTTATTAAAATAAATTGTAGACAAAAGAACAGATATTATGTTGATGGGGGTACAAAAGAGGGAAAGGGAGAGTGGAAAGGGAGGAATTGGCAAAAGGCCATGAAAATCAAAATAAATAAATAAATAAAATAAAGTGTATATTTTAATAAGGGGATATTAATAAAGGATAACAAGATATCCATTCTAAACATGTTTGTTTAAATGTTGATTGTGTTTGAAAATGCACAATAAATCAGATAATTTTGTACTAGTCAGCATAACTTGGCCAGAAGAAAAAGAGTTTTCATTCCTAATATTAGTTCGTATTTGTCTCCTGAAGTAATATAAAAGAAGTATAGCAAATATTATGTAAACCTGTATTCTTCTGTTTCAAAGAGCTAATATTCACAATTTTTCATGTTAAAATACTGGAGTAGAGAGACCAGTGAAAGCCTAGATTCTTCTTATGGACTGGTTATAGACTGGGGATGCCATGTTGGGTTAACTACTTTCATTCCATTTAGAGGCTTTCTGATGTCATATAGCCAAACTACAGCCCACCTGGAGCTATTAACAAGTATTATTATTATTCCCAGACGGGGAATTCAGATAAGAATAATGCTACCTTGAAACCTAAGCTGGAAAGTGGGAAACTTAGAGATTGGTGCCACTTTCTTTTGTACACCTCTCAATAAAAAGGTCACTTTTCCTTTTAAGTGTTCAATTATTTTGACCCAAGTAGGTGAATTAGGGAGAATTTGGATAATTTATTTCAAAAACTATTCTGCAAGAGAAAGAGATTGAATCAGATTTGAACTTTGTCAAACAGATAAAAGAAGAACAGTGTAGGAAGGGAATTAAAGATATTTCTGAGAATGGATTCAACCTCTGGATACATAAGTAGGTAAAGAAAGGTGGAAACTAATAGTGAGAAGGTAATGGGGTAAATAGAGTCCTAAAAGAACAGTGAAGTAAAAATAACTCAATGAAAGAATAAGAGAGAAACGTTTCCAATTCTAGAGTCCAAGAGTGTAGTATTTGAATTAAGATTTCAAAGACAGAACAATTTCAAAAGATAATAAAATTCAAATATGGCCATGTGAGGGAGTGACTGAAGTAGAATTGGGGGTAAAGCTCACTGTATTTGAGACAGTTAAGGAAGTGAGTGGGTGGTGAATCAATCATTCAGGTGAATGCTGACATTACTCAGACTAATGGCAGGAAATGTGGTGTAGATGAAGGCAAAAGCTAGGTGCTAAAATCATCAGTGAATAAAATGGCATAACCAAGAGGTCAACAGATAATAGCAACATGGAAGGGTAGTGGGTGGTTGTGTTTAGTTGCATTACACACAAAGATACAGGAGTTAAAGATAACAAGCACAGAACATTACATATATAAGTAAAGGAGACTAGACAGATGACTAGATAAGCATTTATATCTTCAACAGCTGTCCAAAAAAAAGTTAGCTCGAGAATCTCACAGTGGTTTGGGATGGAGTTCAGAGGGATGAGTAACTTAGAAAGTTAGATGAATAAAAAGCAAATGATCAAAGTCACTTTGAAAAGTGAAAGGAAGCGAATGTTAAACAGAAAATTCAGTATAGTGCTATTTCTGTGAAAGAGGCATAGGATGCAATCGGCAAGGAAAGTACAGGGAGATGCAAGGTATGTGACCAGATGTTCTGGTTCTCAGTTTGGGTAGTAGATTCATGAATCTTCATTTTATTACTATGTTTTGAAACTTACATACATTCTTTTGTATGTATAATGAAAGATAATATTTTTTAAAATAACTCAGGAAATTCAAAATCTACCCAAATTGTGTAGGAGTAGGTGTCTGTTAGACCTCATTCAGGCCCTCATGGGTTGCTGCTGCCCTAGACCAAGAAAGTGCCTTAATTCACGTGAAATAAATATTACATATACATGTAAATGTACATAGCAAATCTTACAGTTAGATATTTGATAACTCATTTTCTTTTCTTTTTCTTTTTTTTTTTTTGTCTTTTTTGTGACCGGTAAGGGGATTGCAACCCTTGGTGTGGTGTCGCCCACACCGCGCTCAGCCAGTGAGCGCACCGGCCATTCCTATATAGGATCCAAACCTGCGGCGGGAGCGTCGCTGCGCTCCCAGCGCCGCACTCTCCCGAGTGCACCACGGGCTCAGCCCAATAACTCATTTTCTAAAACAGATTTTCCTCTGTTATATTTTAATACAAACATTAATAATCTTGTGTTTTTCAGCCACAAACCAAATCATAGTCTAGAAAGACAATTTACAAATGCCCCCTTCAAAACAGGCCAGTTAGGTTGAGGTCTAGAATTTTAATAAATATAATTATATGGGGCTGGCCCGGTGGCGCACTGCTACAGTGCGCCGCTTGGGAGTGCGGCAGCGCTCCCACCGAGGGTTCGGATCCCACCTACAGACCGGTTCCCGCTCACTGGCTGAGCGAGGTGCGGGTGCAGCGCTGAGGGTTGCGATCAGTTGCCGGTCCCAGTCCGGTACGGGCGCAACACTGAGGGTTGCGATCCGTTGCCGGACACGAAAAAAGACAAAAAGAAAAAAATAAATATAATTATATGAAATTGATAACCAACCTAGAGCTGATCAAGATCTAATTCTACCTACATTAGTGAACTGAAAAAGTAAATAACATGAGGCAGACAATCTACTTATTGATAACTGAGACTAAGAACAATGTAATGTATAAGGAAAGTAATATGGTAAATCATTTTACCTTAGAATGAAATGTAGAGATACCAGAATAATAGAATAAGCCTATAATCAGTAATGTCTCAGACATGTATGAACGAGACAAAGAGAAAAGCCTTGTCAATTATTAGGATACAGATATATAACTACTTTTTCATATTTTCGCAAGGTAAATGTGTAATCATTGCAACCAAAAAATAGTCAAAATATAATAATAAGGCAACAGTAAAAATAAACAAATAAAAAGAATTATTTAGTATAGAAGCAAAATAATAGCAGGGAGACTGTGAAAAAGCAATAGAAAAATATAACAATAACTACTATCATATAATTAAACTGAAAGGCACTAAATTTCAATTACATTTCCTGAAAATTATCACAAAACTTGACTTTTTAGGAATTTATTGCTGATGTTACTTAGTATGTTTCCTTCCACATTTACTCACATGAATTCAATCCTTAGGAATTTACCCTTTTGTTTTCAATTATTTTTTCTAAACTCTTTTATTATTAACTCTTAATTAACTAATTTAATAGGGATAAAGGAGGTCACACATAACCCCAAATCACTTTGAAACAGTAGTCTGGTAACTAAGTATGACACATAATTCTTAATCTACACTAACTGAACCCACAACTACATTATTACTATTATTTTCTTCTCTACCTAAAAAGCCTCAAAATGTTACTGAACTGGCTCAAATCCCTAAAGCTACATATAGCCTTGAGAACTTTATAAACGTTAGAGACCTTCTTTCCCCTCTCTTTCTAGTTAATCCCCTTTTCTGTTAAATGCCAGGTAATCAATATTTTCCTCCAATATAAATTATATTTCTTTAAGGTATTGGAGCTGTATTTACTATGAATCACTGCAAATTCCTACTTTGGAAAGAAGAATGGTGGTAAGGTAAAAATAAACAAAGGTATTCTCACAGACCCAGTATTCTCCACAGATTCAGGATTATTTACTATGACCCAAGGGGTAGATCACCACCACCTTTGACAGACAAATCAGTTCAATCTAAGCACTTCAAGAATAGATTCCTCTCCTCTGGAGCAGGGGTGGAGAAGCAGGTTGTTAAGACATGTACAAATCAACCACTGCTGTGTAAATATATAATTATAGATATATAATTATGAACTCTGCTGAGAAAGGTGGGTAGTCAACTGCAGTTCATTTAAAAAGAATACTGTTATTCTATCCTTTTAGATAATAGTTATCTGTAATTCCTGGAGAACTAAATTTTTAGGATCATCAAAGACATGATCTTATTTCACCAAAAAGAAGCTATATTTTTGATATCCTACTACAATTAAGTAGTTTATATGTATTTTATTTCATACTACTTTATAAGGGTAATATTTCTATATTTCATTCGTAACCATATATGTATATATAAAAAACAGAAATACAAGTGAATTATATTAATAGACAGGCACATGCAATACTACAAACAAACTCAATTGTAAGAAAAATATACCTGCCATCCCTGTGATCATGCTCAATGGTCTGACTGTATCTGGAGCGAGGTAGAGTAAGAAAATGACTGCAAGCATGGCAGAAAAAAGAATATAAATGAGACTCAGGAAAGAAGTGAAAAAGGTGTAATTTTAAAAGTGAGATTCAAAAAGAGAGATAGTAAGCAAAGCAAATGAAAATTGTTACTGGAAAGCTTGCCCACTCCTCCCAATGTCTTTTTTAATATGGGAGTGTTAAAGCTTAAAATATCCTGAAATAAAAAGTAAGAAAAAACATAAAATTGAGATTTTAAAAAATCATATTTCAAGTACTAATGTTTAAAATATCCCAAAATCAAATGTAACAAAAAATAAAACATTATATTAAAAAATCATATTTCAAAATAAAAATCTTATCAATTATCACTCAAACATTTTCAGCACCATTTAAGAAATGCTATACAATAGAGATATTTTCCTGTTTTTTAGGAGGAATGGTAAGAAGAGAAAAATAATAAAATGACCAGAAAGTTGAAGAACAAAATAACAAAAGAGGTAATTTCTAATAATTATAATACCTACAAGATTTTGATTCTAAGATGGCGACCGGTCTGGAGCGGCCGTGCCAGGAGACAGCGCAATCCTGAGAAGTGTGCGCTGTGATACCAGAGTACTATTTGCATTTCCAAGAGCAACAAACAACAAATAAATCTTTCAACAATGAACCTACATCAACAAACAAGCAACAACAGGTTCGAGGTTTCAGGGCCGACACAAAAGAAGACTCCTGAGAGCGCCCAAGCCCTGCTGCGGGTACGGGCGAGCAGCCCGAGACAACAAAGGCCAAGTAAATCAGCTGAGATGACACAGAAACGGAGTGGAACGCGCCGGACCGGCCAAACTCTGCGAGCTCTGTAAGTCACCCCCAGCCCAGCCCCATTTGCGGGGCAAAGCCCGACTGCTCCCTGCCCACCTGGCTCCCGCCTACCACACCAGGCTAGGCGCCCACAACAGAGCTGCCTCCATTTTCTCGGGTGGGGGCGGAGACGGCTGGCTTAGTGCAGGCAGGCCATCCATCTCTGCTTGGCGCAGCTCCGCACTGAGGCGTGCCATTTGCTTACCTCGACGCGGGGCACCCCGGGGCCTGTGGACCGGCATACAATCCCACTCTCCCCGCGGATCTCAGACGGGGCTGGTAGCATGGGGAGCCCCCAGCCAGCGTCAGGAGGGCAGGGAAGAGGAGCCCGCCCAGATCGTCTCTCCACCACACCCTGGGCGTCGGCCCCAGGTAAACTCCCTGTTTCCGGGAGGCAGATTCCATCTCTGGGGGCCTCAGTTTGGAAGAACCCCTAACTGATTTCTGGTGGGGAGATGGGAGCCCGGAGTGCTCTCAAGCTACATTGAAGCTAATAGAGAGCTCTCCTGGAGGGCCGACCCGTGCTGGGGGGAGTCAAAGAGGAATTGTGTGCTGAGGGACCCTCCCCCGAGGAGTTCACTCCTGGCAGTGGGAGAGACTGGACACCTACTGGGCAGGGCGTGGCAGGTCACAACTTTGATGTCTCAACTGAAAGACAAGGTTTGTAGAAGACACGCCTCAGCCCTGTTCTGAGCAAACAGCCCTGTTCTGAGCAA
>NW_007727588.1:394913-396939 GCF_000696425.1 Galeopterus variegatus | reverse complement strand
AAAAACCCTCACACACATTATTAGAACCCCCCAGCAAAAGTGTGATATTTTATAACAAGAAAGTGTTACTCTAATAAGTGTGACTAACTTGTGGCTATTTGGAAAAATAACAAAGTGCTATCCTAAGCATCTTTTGAGTGCTGTCAGATTACTCAAGTGAAGAGAATAGGGAACATGTGAGTGAAGCAGGTCAGTGCAGGAGAAGTGCAAATGAAGGTAAGGCTTAAGCAAAATGAAAGAGCACTTTATAAGGAAGTCCAAATCTAGTTATGCAATATATCATAGGCAGGAAGCCAAGCAGAGAATCAATGAAAACTGGTTATGATGAAGGTGGATTCAAGGATGGAATACAGAAAAGAGTAAATGTTTAATATTGATTTTTACTGAAGACATGAGTGACATTTTCACTCCCAAATTTTCTTTACAAGAAGAAAGGTCAGTGATATTAGGTAAAACNGGCATAATGCAAGACTCTATATCTTTCCAGTCTTGGGACCCTCCTCCTGTTTTGTAATAATAAAGGTCAAAGTCTTGACTCCTAATTTAGGTGGGGGGGGGTCGCTCTGTCCACCCTATATGATTGGTGGAGGTCTTCCATGGAGATTCCATCTATTTCAGTTTTGTTGATACCTTGTTTGACCAGCCAGGACCACATTGCAAGTTGGGTGGAAGTGAGTCCCACTCCTTTGATTTGTTCCCATTTGTCCCTTGACCATGGTTTCACATTTGAGTACTTACTAGGCAATCATCTGAAGCCAAAGTTGTTCTTTTGGCATTTCCCCAGTTTCCTCATGTTAGGGGGCTATTGCAGTGGAGCTTTTCCATTATCTTGCTCACTTTCATGCCAGAGAAGAGTAGGAGGGACAAAGGGGTCATCCACTGAGGGTACCCCTCCCTCGTGAAGGCTTCAAACACAGTTTGGGACAAGTTAGTATCATCTTTGTCCTCTCCAGGGACAGGGGCATCAAGCCAAGTGTCTACAGCCTTAGTTCAGAGGGCCGTGGTGGCCTCCTATACTCTTAAGAAAGTCTCCCCATGTGGGAGGCACTCAGCTCAGACTTCCAGCTACCCAGAGCAATATGGCATTGGTTTGTCTCCATCTTGGTCCTGTTGGTTGTCCTGTTTGGTTTGGGCAAAAACATGTAAGGGGTCAGTGATTAAATTCCCCAGATTGCACCATTCCACCCCAGACATTTGGGTCTGCAAAGCCCCCTCATCAAACAGGTGTACCCACCATCCAGGCAACATCAGACTTGCCTGGTTTTTGTCCATATCTGCCCTTTAACTTTTTGATTTCCCCCTCAGAGAACAACCTCATTTAGCAGTCTTATTTTCAGCAATGCCACCGGTGATTCAGTAATGTGTGAAAATGGCTCTTACTGGGCAGAGACCCCTGTACTGGGCACCTTAATTTTCTGTGACATCATCTGTGGTCCCTGGGACACCTGGGGAGTTTGTGGGTGGTGGCAGCATAAGAATGGCCAAGAGCCAGGGTATACTTTTCTATTCTTTTTAGAACCCACCTCTTGTATCTTGGCCCTCATCCAGTGTATTAGTTCATCCCTGTCGACAAAGAGATTGTCTACATCCGATTTATCTCCATGTGGCCAGAGGGAGGCCAGCACCACAGTCAGCCCATCTCCCCAACCCCCCCACCCCCCAGGGAGCTGGCACTCTGTTGGCTCACTGCACCAAACTATTAAGCAGAAAACTGTGCACAGATTGTCATTTCTAGGGGGGGACTCCAACTACATGGGGATTGCAAAGATCATCACTGTGCCAACCACCAAGAATAAGAGTCCAGCACCGGACTGGTATGCCCACTGCATCTTGGTATTGGAATCACCAAGAAAAACACAACAGTCAAGCACTGGGTGGAGCAACACTTTACCACACAAAAGAGAGACAGGGAAAGACCAGCTCCAATAGTGGGCCTCAGTCCACCTTGGCCAGTGGGTTCCTCCGGGCAGCTGATACCGAGAATCGGCCTGCACACACCATCTTGTGGGACAGCAGGATCCTGACC
>NW_007727588.1:392622-393637 GCF_000696425.1 Galeopterus variegatus | reverse complement strand
TTGGGAAGCTACTGGATTTTCTCATCTGTAAAATAAGAGTTGATAATAGTGTCCTCCTTGAAGAATCATTGCAATGATTAAATGCGATAATATAAGTAAAATTCCTAAAACAGTTTCCTAGAAAATTGTACATTCTCAAATAAAATTATTATTGTTGGTGTTCAGCAAACCAAGAGAATCTTAAAGATATATATAGGATAAACAATCAAACGTTGAAGCACAATAAACGTGATAAAACTCACAGGTATCTGCATCACAGCCTTAGTTCTGCCATCTGGATAACCTTGCTCAAGGCATGTCACTTTTCTCAGCTTTTACTCTTCATTATTAAATCAAGAGATTAAACTAGATTATCTCTATGGTCTCTTCTAGAACATCTATGATTCTTAGAATTTCATGTGTCAATAATCTGAACATTTTTATAGGGTTAGGTATATCATATGTATATGTTCTTAAACTATTTTAATACATTTTCCTTAAGTATCTCTTCATAAGGTTTTGAATTTCTTACATTGTGCAAACATGACGGCAAGTCACAATACCACAAAATTTCTGGGATTCACTCTCAGAAGGAGAGTCTTGAGTGAAATCTCTATAGCCCTTTGATGTGTAACTATGACCATATTAAACATGCCACACAGGTGAAGCAATTTGGTCGTTTCCCCACCTCAAAATATAAACCTAACAGATGATACAGTTCGTATTTGGTAATTACTCCTCTGAATACCAGAGAAGTTTGATCTTTTATCAATGTATTTTTATTTACATAATTCAGTCACTTTACAATTTCCGTATTATTTTAAGATTAAGCACACCTCTTTATCAGCGTTGTTTGTAGTGGGGGAGAGAAATTAGGTTTCATCAAATAGAAAGGTGCTATGGTTTCAATGTTCCCTCCAAAACTCATGCTGAAGCTTAATTCCCCATGTGGTAGTGTTGAGAACTGGTGCTTTTAGATGATTGGATTGTGAAGGCACTGCCCTCAGAAATGAATTAATTTATTCATGAATTAGTG
>NW_007727588.1:386780-392612 GCF_000696425.1 Galeopterus variegatus | reverse complement strand
GATTAAGCACACCTCTTTATCAGCGTTGTTTGTAGTGGGGGAGAGAAATTAGGTTTCATCAGATGACACTAGAAAGGTGCTATGGTTTCAATGTTCCCTACAAAACTCATGCTGAAGCTTAATTCCCTATGTGGTAGTGTTGAGAACTGGTGCTTTTAGGAGATGATTGGATTGTGAAGGCACTGCCCTCAGAAATGAATTAATTTATTCATGAATTAGTGGGTTAATGGGTTAGTGGATTAATGGATTATCATGGAAATGGAACTGGTGACTATATAAGAAGAGGAAGGGAGACCTGAGCTAGCATGTGAGCACTCTCATGCTCTCCCACTACGTGATACCCTGCACTGCCTCAGGACTCAGAGAGTCCCCACCAGGAAGAAGGCCCTGATAGATGCGCCCCCTTGACTTGGGACTTCCTAGCCTCCAAAACTGTAAGAAATAATTTTCATTTCTTTATAAATTATCCAGTTTTGGGTATTCTGTTATAAGCAACAAAATATGGGCAAAGAGAGGAGGTATCACAAAAAGGAGAAAAGTTTTGTTTACAATTCATAAAGATATTATCTAAATTTCATAATTCAAAAAGTGTGTGTGTGTGTATGTGTGTGTGCGTTTTAAGGTCACTGCTTTATTAGAATTATCCATTTAAATACAATTAACTTATAACTACTCTGGGGGAAGGAAGCACATATGCCAAAGAGAAGGATGGATCTTATTTTAGTATTTATTTTAATTTGCATTTACTTTATTTTTATTTTAATTTGCATTTCTCCTTCTATGAGTAAATTTAGACTTTTTTTTTCATACTGCTACAAATTCTTAATCTCCTAAACAAGTGTGCCTTTTGCCCCAATGAGTATCTCACTCTGCATCCCATCATTTTTACCCCAAACTATAGAAGATTACATAGAATACCCACAAAAGAAGACTGAAGGGATTAAATGATAAGGCAAATGAAACAAAGTGAGGTTGTAATAATAACAATATTATCAACATTATCTATCGCTATGTGTTAGATTTATTCAGTGCTTTCCATGGACATGGTACTGTTCTAACTACTTTACATATATTAACACTGTAATCCTCACATGTAGTAACAGTTGTTATCCTCATTTCATAGGTGAATAAACTGAGGCACAAGAGTGTTTTTAATCTGTCAAGGTTCTGGCAAGAACCAGGTGGCATACTCAATGGGGGTTAACTAAAAATAATTTAATGAAGGGACTGTTTATAGAGGGGTAGGCAGGGCTAAGAGAACCAACAGCAATGGTGAAGTAAGACAGTAGCATAGCCAGGAACCACTGCCTTCGCAGTCTGAAAAAGAAAGGGAAAGGAACTCTTACTACAGACCGGGGTTACAACACAAGAGCTGTAACTACAGGGAAATGCAGCCACTGGAAGACATGGGAGAGGCAAGGATGGAGCAAGGGGGAAATAGCTCACCTGTCTCTCTTCTTGCCTCCTGCCTGTTTCTCATAGGTCAAGCCCACCTGGACTCCAGAAGGCAGGGTAGCTCAGGTGTTAAAGTCCACATGGGTCAGCTTTCTGGGCACAAATGGGTGCAGAAAGGATACAGCAGAAAAAACCTAACCAGAATATCTAAGTTACTTGGCCCTGGATCACATAGCTGGTGAGTGTGGAAGCTGGGATTAAGTTCATGTCCTAAGAAGCTGTCTGCCATGGCAGCCCCCAGTAAGGACCATTATGACAGTTTGAGCAAAAAAGCCTCCCATCAATCTTCACTTTTTCTAGGAAATTGATGAACACAGAAAACCCTCACCTCTAACAGAACAATTCTATGCTTTTAAAAATGTTCTTAAATTGTTTGTTTGAACCCTTATAGCCAAAGACTACCAAATGTACCTAAAGACAAAAGACCACTTCCATAAATCCCACTTTCATAGAATTTTTGCCAGAGATTGTTTTTAATCTGTGGCACTTAGTCTCATTTCTAACACCACTGAAGCCTTTCTGAAACTCATCTGTACAGTAGAATGTCTTCTAATAAATAAAGGGAGGACTTAGAAAATAGCCATTTTGTATTCATCATAGTAAAAGTATATTCAGGCAATATTTATGAATGAATGCTAGATCTGGTATGATTTGATGAGCAACAGGATGTCTACATGTTCTCAAAGAATATTCTCCCAAATTACTCATTAATTAAAAAGGGAAAATAGCAAATAAAATGAATAAAACAGACATCACCTTAATAAAGTTATTGTTAGTAATTGGGGCAAATGGACATTATTTGCATTGGGTTATGATACCCCTGATAATTCAACATCACTTACAAATTTTCTCAAACAGATATACATCACCTAGATTCATAACCTGACGGAGTTATCAAATAAAAATTGAGAGCATTAAACTCAAAAAGCTAGAATAAAGAATGAGACAATATACATAAGGAAGGACTAAATAAAGATAAAAAAACAAGTAATACATTGGAAAGCAGAAGAAGCACTCACATGTGTGACTCGATTTCATGGCTTGTTTTGGAAAAAAAAATAGACCAACAACTTGCAAATGTATTCAATAACATAATGCATAATAATGAATCAAGAAATCAGGAAAAAGATAAAGATATTTTATGTTTAATTTTATACCTTTAAAGTAGGTTTGAATTTTTTACAATGTTTGTAAGTTAATTCTTTTTCAATATTAATTTAAAAGTTAGATAAATAAATCAGAAAAACTTAGAAAATATTATCAAAATTTTTTATAATGTGATATATATGTTTCTTTATGCCCTTTGTCTGACCTATCACTTCCCAAACTCGCCCACATTTCCCCCATCTCTAGCATACTTAGAATTGTTTTCTCCTTCTGAAGGTTCAAGGTATTGTTGTAGTCTTTTCTTAATTTATTCAAAAAAAATCACAATTTGTAAGAATGAATATGCTAATAATAAATTAAATTTTTTTTTAAATAAAAAATTTTCTTATAACCTGGCACACATAATAAGTACTCAGTGTGTGCCAGGTGTGTGCTTATTAGGATTTTCAAGACAGCATATGATTTTATAGTTCTTTCTCACATGTTATGACAGCCGAGGAATGTTTATACATGTAGCAGTTCAATAATTGAACACATTTGCCATTAAAATTACATTTCTTACAATATTTACAGTATCCACATAGCCTTGCTTCCTTATCAAGCTTTTACAGTAGGATATATTGAAAGACTGACAATGTCAGCAAATACTCAGCCAGCCATTATATAAAAAAAGGATGCTACTGGAAGATTAATTTTTTAACAAGCTAAAATACACTACCATAACCAAAATGTTTTGTAAGATATTTTATGCAGTATTCCCTATTATTGACTTGGAATAAGGATTTTTCAAACTAACAGCATACAATATTAAGAAAAAAAAGCATACATGTAGGTGAGTCTGCATTATGTAAAAAAGTGACAAATCAAAATGAATTTTGAAAAAAATTTAGTTCTATTTTAGTTTGATATTTGAAATATAGAATATTATTTTGTGTGCAATAAGATAAATAGAAATTGAAAAATATTCATAGAATAATATAATTATGCCAATCTTTATCTTCAATTTTCTTTTTTTTAAAACTTTGGTTTGTGATTACATTAGCAAAGAAAATGATAGGATGTAGTTTTCTAAATTCGCTTATCAAAATGCTGACTATACGTTAATCATGGTTAAGCCATCTACATATTATATATTAAAAATAATAATAACTAAAATTACTATTAAGTAATGACATTTGAATACATTATTTGTGATAATTAATTTTTTTGTTATAGAGTAAGAGTAAGTTTTAAAAATGCAAAGCATCAGGTCACAGTCCAAACAGTCAACTAGAGATGCAAATTAAAGCAAATTTATTTGTCTCTAATTTAAGATTATAATCAAAACTATAATCTTCACCTAGAAATGTGTCAAATTCCATGATCTCATAATTCTATTATTCTAATCATGAAAATGCAAGTTCTTTCAGGAATTCTACTTTACACATTTCTATTACCCATTGTTTAACTCAATGCATAGCATTTAGACAATACATTTGAACAAATCACTATATCAAAAATGTGTATCCCTACAGTTTTTTAAAATTTTATTGATTATGCATGTTCATGAAATACAAAGCTGACCTTTACCACCTGTGCCCTCTACAACTTTTAAAGAAACCTACTTAATGTTTTTTTCTAATGACATTGTATACCTACTTTGCATAAAAGTAGTTCAGTGCTTCCTCCCAAAATATATATATACTTAATCTTTATTGCTTTACTAGTTTTTAAACTCTCTACCCTTTTGTCACTTTTGAATCACAAATCACCACGTTTTATTTTAAAATTGATTATCTTTATCACCCTTTTTGCAAAGAGAGACGGGTATGTTAATTTAAGAATAGTAATCTCTCATTTTTCTTCTAATCTTTGACCTTATTCTGAGAACATCTGGTTTCTCCCTTTAAATCTTTACATTTACTTTTCTTCCCTTTACCCATGAGTCCTACTTCATGTCTCAACTCCCACTTCTTTTGTTTATAAATTATTATATGCTTCAGTTACTACTTCTACTTCTCTGCTGAACTGGCTTTTCTAAAAACAATATCTCCAAATATGCGACTGTTGATTCCATATGCTGAAGGGACACTCATTTCCAAAGAGCCGGTTCAGCACCATGTAGTAGAAGTACTGAATAAAATGATGTGAAGAACAGCAGACTACCCAGATTTCACACTATTGTTATAATAGTAATTCATTACAGTTGCTGTTAAGTTGGGAGAAAAAAATTTCCGAGGGCATTTGGCTCTCTTCCCGATAAATATAAATACAATATATCAAATTCTTAATTTGCATACCAGTGCAATAATTTGAATATTTATTTATATCTATGGTGCATAGTAAATTATTAAACATGGAACACTTTGGTTCTAGAGGAATATGTATACATTAATTATATAATGGCCATCTTTTATTTTAGCATTTTTCTGGTTTATGTGCTTAGCATTTAAATGGTATTAGGAGGAGTAGTTTGGGGAAATTTTTCTATGCATGTGTCAAAAATTTGTCCCATCTAGGTGATATTGCCATCTGGCAAGCCACTGCTGGTGGTCATTGATCTGGCCACACACTTGAAATCTAAAACACAACCACTCTTCACCTTTTAAAGATAAACTTAGGAGTCACTAATGATGGTTAGATATTCCTATTTTTTCAAATATTATTTAATTACAAAAAAACATGAATATAATTAAATAAGTGTAAGACTTATTGGACATGTAGGATATTTTGTTTGCCATGTTTCTTTGTGTTTATTTTTCTCATTCATAGTTGCGATATCATAAATGTAACTCTCTGAATGTTCATTTTACATGTATAAAACAGCTAACTCATTTATAAGACCAGGCAAAGTAGAAAATCACATATGGCTAAACTACAATTATCATACTTAAATATGAGTTCCAAAATATTAAATTATTAGGAATAACTTTACAGAGGACCTAACATTTACAATAAATCAATAACATGAAGTCATGAGATAGATTGTAATCTTATTTTGTAAATAGAAATCATATTAGTAAACTATAAAATTTAAGCAGGAACAAAATCTGCAAGAGTGTGAGATAAGTTAGTCTAAATAAAAATACCAAATTCTTTTTCACAGGTCAACAAATTACTCATCTAAGTAACCCTGTTTCATTCATCTTCCAAAATATGAGTGCTAAACAATATATTCCAATTATATTGTATTTTAAATATATATATGTATTAAAATTCTGACAAAAATACTTGAAAAATCCATTCTTCCTACGTAATATTTGTGGTCACTCTCTAATCAGCATTAATATT
>NW_007727588.1:380504-386470 GCF_000696425.1 Galeopterus variegatus | reverse complement strand
CTTGAAAAATCCATTCTTCCTACGTAATATTTGTGGTCACTCTCTAATCAGCATTAATATTAATAACTCTACTAAGGTTGAGTTTGATTTTTGGTGTCAATTTTTTAAGTAGTGTTTTCTCTAGTTCTATATTTAAATAGTGGAAATAACTTGAAAAATCCATTCTTCCTACGTAATATTTGTGGTCACTCTCTAATCAGCATTAATATTGATAACTCTACTAAGGTTGAGTTTGATTTTTGGTGTCAATTTTTTAAGTAGTGTTTTCTCTAGTTCTATATTTAAATAGTGGAAATGCTACTTTGCTTATTGTAATGTATTAAATAGATGCAGTTTATTTGCTTTTACAACAGTTTACATGATACTAATGTAAAGGTGCCCAGAGAATGTAGCAAATAGCAGTAAGATTTGCTTTTCCAGCAAATAGCAGTGAAGTCCATATCTTGAAATGGATAACTATAAAGCACAATACACAGCATACTGTAAATATATCTTGTCACGAAAACAGCATGTTGAAGTATTTATATTTCAACATTCTTTCATCCCTTTTGACATCCTTAATAAATGACTTGAGTAATTATTTTAAAGAAGCTTTAAAGACAACTGTATTTTATTTTTACTCCTTTTCTAAATCCCTTGACAGATTTTATATCAAACATAATACCACATTTGCCTTACCTGACAGTCTAATGTTTTACCAAACCACTTTATTTCTCTATTTGTCATTGTTACCTGGATCTGCCCCAGTAATGATAATTTCAAACTTAGAGATGGATTTTGATCAAGTTTTATGGCTAATTTCTACAAGGAATGGCAAGACTAAAACTTTTACAAATCGATCTTAGTGTGACTATTATTGCACTTTTCTGGACCGTGAGCAAGTGTTACATAACAATTAAAGGAATCATAGCATTTTGTTTCACTCTTACATGCCTGTTTCTAGGATATGGGGAGAACTTCCTAAACAATTAATTACAGTGTGAAGACTACTGCCCTTGATAATTCCTTTTAAAAGTGAACTATATTCTTGGGTCCTTCTTTAAATAGTTTTCTTAACCTTGATGCACATCTAAATTATCTATAATGTGCTAAGAATGGATGATTTAATCTTAATTATCAAATTTATAGAACAGAAGCAAATTTTCTGCTAATCATAGAAAAAGTAAAGATTATTTAGTTACTATTTATCACTTAGTTTACCATTTAGTAATAAATGTAACCATTATTCACAGTAATTCACACATATATATTGAAATGTTTTGGGATTGGTTTGATTCTTAACCATTCTAAACTCCATTAAAGCTATATAAATATGAGGGTATTTCAAAAAGAAATTCATGTAAAGATAGAATTAAAAGATAATATCAACCTTTCCATGAATTTTTTGAAGTACTTTCACACAAGTGTAACCACTGAAATGCTTTTTTTGAATGTCAGGAAAGAAAATAATCATGTCTCTCTTCCTAATAAATATATAGAATCAGATTAGGAATTTGAAATTTAAATTCTAACTTTATTACAGGCTTCCTCTTTAACTTAAAAAATTTACTGCGTTTTTTTCTCCTCAGTTTTCTGATTTTGAAGTGATTATATTCATTTATATAATATGCATTTTCAAGCATTGCCAATGGATGATATAAAATTCTTCTCAATACTTACAGAGATAGTATGTTTCTCAGAACAAAGATTCTGCAGAATCTGGCTTTATTATTATTATTAAGAAAAGAACTTACAATATCATCTATCAAACTTCTTTTTCTCTTGAAATCCTCCTAATTCCCTTTGGAAGGTTTTCCACTGCTCTTCAGAATGTGTGTGTGTGTGTGTGTTTGTGTGTGTGTCCTCCTAATTCCCTTTGGAAGGTTTTCCACTGCTCTTCAGAATGTGTGTGTGTGTGTGTGTGTTTGTGTGTGTGTGTGTGTGTGTGTCTTAGACCCCATAGTTTTCTATTCAAGGAATATGTGGCCATATGTAAGCATATATTTTCATTTTTTAGGTAAACTATCCCTTTCAAAACTCAGGTGAGAACAACAACAACACAAACAACAGCCATTTAGATCAGAGCCAGATGGCCCCAGGATTGAAAAGTGTTGCTTTGTCTAGAACCAGCACAAAAGGTAATAAATGTGAGAGACTTTGTTTATTCTTGAGTTGGAAGACTTAAAATTCTACAAAGCTCCTTGGAAGGCTGAAGCAGCCATTTGAGAAAAGTAGATGAATATTTTTCTTGTTGTTTGTTTTTATCTAAAAGGACATTTTAAGAGCTCTGAGTGTCCATAAGCATTAGGGTCATTATAGGGAGGTCAGAGAAGATGAAGCTGACAACGTAGAATATATTTGTAGAGTTTGATAATTTTGTTACAAAACTATGTATATGGTTTTATATTCTTTCAACTTAAAAGGAAAATTTATTTCTGGGAATTTTTTATCTTAATAAATTGTCAGGTTACATATAGGTTCCTTGAAACCCAGAATAAAATTTGTCATTTGACTTTTCTAAGTTCCCTGCCTAGATTAGAAAGAAAAGCTTTTATTCAACATATTTCATGAGGAACACATGGCCTTTAGGGAACCACAGGGTTGAATTGAGCCTAGTGAAAAATAAATTGCATACCCTTGCTTAATTTATTAGCCACCTGTTTCATTTTTATAGTATAATAGAAAAACTAAGATTCCATCACCACATATGCAGCATTTTGTACTCTGAATGTTCAGAGGAATATATCAGAGCAGATAAAACCTCAGAAATTGAAATTAAGGATTAACAAACATGCATAACTTTTAAGAAGATTAGATATAAATTCTATCTTTGATATTTTTCTTCATTATTCTTGTTATCATAATAACCTTTTATTACAAAAATCTAAAATAAATGAAGAAAAATCACACCAAGAATTCCTCAGATCTTGGGTTGGCTTAACACCAATACAAAAATAGTCACTGCAATACTTGAAGTTTCATTTTATTTGCCTCGATTAAAAACCACTGTGAATTCCAATGATAATTGTGACTTCAATGAAGACAAAATGTCTATGGTTATTCTAGATAATTGGCAGTATCTTTGTCAGACATTGCTCTTGACTTTCATGTAAGACAGTGCTCACACCCTACCCCAATCACTCAAACAAAGTTCACTCACCATACAGATAATTATTTTCACTTCTCCTTCACAAAACATGCACACACTTACACTCACACATGTAGCGGGCAGTGGATCATCCTTAGTAAATCATGGACATGTTCATGATGATGTATCGAATAAGTGGTAAGCCTTTTGATACCTCATTCTGCAGTTCTAAATACCAGGAGTCCTGCAGTCTCATCCCAGAGTCAGAACTGATCTATGAGGTGCACTTTGCAGTGAATTTGGATTAGTCTGGCCTACCAAAAGGACAGGATTCAGGGCAAGAAATCCAGTACTCTTGGAACTTGTTTTGAATTGAGAGCTACATGCCAGCAGGCTTGAAGCATGACCTTGCATTTTCAAGGCATAACAAAAGGAAATTTAAAAAAAGAAAGACAAGAAACTAGTAATGCCATCTCTGCAAATTTATGCTGGCATTTAGGATTTGCCTCATGAGATTCTCAGTGATACTGCATCTTGTGAGAGCCCTGAAATGATGTGCTCCCTCTCATCAAGTCCCACTGAAAACAGTGCTTCTGGCAGCATGTGAGTATCCTGCCCAGCCTTTGAGATTTCAGTTTCCAGCTTCTGTTGGTCCAAATGTTAGTCCTAGGAACAGCCTCCAGTCGTGGCAATGACTACCTTCCATTTCTTTGAGAGGATTGGGTCTTCGCAGGGTACTTGGAAAAAGAGAAGGAAGCATGTTTTAACTTTAAATATTTTCTATATTCTGTACTTACACAATCCAGAATGCTTTTCCCTGATATTTGTCAAATGCCTAGTTGTTTTCTAGAATTTGGCTGAAGTATCACCATGAATTCAGTATGCTGAGTAACCAGATTGATTTATTTATTACCTCCTTAATTCTTGATTATTTAATATTAATCAATTTATTTAACAACCCTCACTATATGTCAATGTTCAAATTGCTTTACAAGTATAAACTCATTTATTTCTCACAATGCTATGAAATATTTATTATTTTTTCCCTGTATTATGTAGAAAAGTTAACAGAGGCAGACTAAGAATAAATAGTTGGTCAAACAGCATGTAAGTGTTGAAATCTAGTTTCAAACCCAAGCAATCTGGCTCCAGAGACTATGCTGTTGGCCTTGTTTATCTGTTGCTCTTATCATGATGTAGTCTGACAATTTGCTCACCTGTTTCTTCCTGCTAATCATGACATGATCAACAAATACATATTAAGTAAATGAAAGATTTTATGCAATTATCTTTTTTGATGACCAAATCGTTTGATTTAAAACATCAGTTAAAAAGAAAAAAATCACCCTACATTTTGATTAATGATTAACATCATTGTACTATATTTGTCCATGAATACTTGTAGATCACTCACCCATATACTGAGCAATGTGGTAGCTTGTTTTAATTATGCTTGAAGCCACATCACCTAGCAGAGAAAGAGCATAGGATTTCTAATGAATGCTTGTGGTAAAAATGAATAGTAACTTGAGTAAGCACAGTACTCTTTTACTACCAACTTTTACTTCCATTTGCTAATTAATGCATTTTTAAAAGAGAATTGTTGACTATTTTTCTTGCTGTCAAGTTCATGTTGAAATTTGATGTGGCTGTCCAACTCATATGCATCAAGCTTCTGCCAAGTTAAAAATCATATTTCTTTTTTCTACAGTATTTTAGAATAAGAGCCATTAATAATTTGGGGCTATTTTTGTTAATGAAATGTACAATTTTATAATTGTCTTTGCAAAAATAGAATTTGGTACGATCTGTTGCTGTTATTTTTGTTTGTTTTATTCTGCAAAAACAGTCTGAAAGTAGGAAGAATGAACAGTTCTTGTTAAAATAAAATGTTAAAATTAAGAGTAACACTTGCTCTTAAACCACTGTATATTATTTTGTCCACAAAGATTTTTCTAAGCACTGATATTTTACAAAGAGAGTTTATTGAGTAATGATATTTTTAACCACAGGCAATTCTTTTTAGTCACTGTCAAAAATGACAGTTACCTTTAAGTGGTATATAATGTCTGTGCATAGGAAAGCATCATATCTAGTAGCTTATGACATTAATTATAGGTAGCAACATTTAAAAAATAAAATGTCAGAAATGGCATTACATTGCTTACATCCACAATATTTCTGGTTGGTAGACAGTTTGGTCTTTGCCTGGAAAATTAAGGACTCAGTCAGCAAGTCCTATTGCCTATTTTTTTTCAGAGATTATGTTATCTTTCTCGTTTAAGAGAAGATAATTCCTTACAATATTTTAGAATTTTCTGTAGTCAATGGAAATATTGCTCATTTCCCTAAATCATATTATGGACTCAGAAGTAAGCATTCAATCAATATAGCTTCTTATTAGCTATATACTCAAAATCACATAGTAGGCTTATATTTTAGAATTTTCTGTAGTCAATGGAAATATTGCTCATTTCCCTAAATCATATTATGGATTCAGAAGTAAGCATTCAATCAATATAGCTTCTTATTAGCTATATACTCAAAATCACATAGTAGGCTTTTCCAGAAAATAATTATAGAAGGCAAAAAGTTATAATTTTTGTGTGATAAAAATAATGACTTTTATACAACAATGTTGAAGTGAATGACATCTTTACTAAAGTAATAAAACCAAGAGATGGAGAGAGAGAAAAAGAGACAGAGAGGCACATTTAATTATTAATGAAATTACCTGTAGAACACTTATGTAAATTCTTTTCTGATGTTAAAATGTGTTAGAAAAACTTACAGAAGTAGAATCATTTCATACTGAAACACTTATAGAAAGATAATTTAGGCCGGCCCGGTGGCGCACTGGATAAGTGCGCCGCTTGGGAAGCACGGCGGTGCTCCCGCC
>NW_007727588.1:377061-379440 GCF_000696425.1 Galeopterus variegatus | reverse complement strand
CCGTATGTGGGATCCGAACCCTTGGCGGGAGCGCCACCGTGCTCCCAAGCAGCGCACTGCAGCAGTGCGCCACGGGGCCAGCCTATATTTTTTACATTCTATGATGTTGCAGAGCAGTTGGGAGGGAGGGAGAGAGGAGAAAGAGGAAGGAAATGTGGTGGATGAAGGAGGAAGGAGGAAGGGTGGGATTGAGGTCTGTGGCAGCCCCCATATTCCCACAGGGGACACTAGGGGGCTTCCAGCAGTGGCTTGGTCATTGCTGGGCTGGGTGCAGATGTTGGGCGTGGGTGGCAAATGCCCTTGCCTCCCACCTCCCCAGCTTAGGAACCTGGGGCCCTTCTTGCTCTGGCTTGGAGGTTGTTGCTGGTCTGGTTGCTCCTGATATGGGAGCATGATCGAGGCCCAAGACCACCACTTCCCCAGCTTGGGAGAGCCCAGGGCGCTTTCTGCAGTCGTCACTGGGCTGGTTGCACTTGTCGGGGGGTGTGGCTGAGGCCTGAGGCCCCCACCCGCAGGTTGGTTGTGGGTGTCGGGGGGCATGGCTGAGGCCCTCGGCTCTTCTCCTTTCTGATTGGTAGCTCAGGGGTCCTTCTAGGTGTCATAGGTGTTCTTTGGTGAAATGAAACCTTTACTAGTTAATATCAAACTTTGTCTCTGTTTGTGATTGTAAGAATCAGTAACAAAACTAAGTAGATATTCGTGTATTGCTGATGGCAATGTGAATTGGTACAACTTCGTGGATGGAGGGCATTTAGAATATGTTACAATCTGTGTACAAAGAGGGGCAAGGAGAGAGTATCATATCTCTTGCATTTGTGTGAGTGTTTGTATGTGTATAGGAATGATACATGTGGAAAGACACTCATACACATTAACACAAAATAAGAACATTCTTTGTCTGAAGAAGGGAATCTGTAACCAACTACTGTCAGGGCCCATCTATATCTGTTTTTTTAAGTGTCCCTGGTGTCTATTGGGGGCAGACGCCAGCAAGGACAAATAGACTTTAGAGGATAATGTCCTCAACTTCTTTCCCAGAGGGTAGGCTGACTGTGAGATTTCTTCTACCCCTTCTCCTGAGGACTCCAGTGAGATTGTGCCCCAGTTAACCTCAGCAGTACAGTGCTGACACTCCCTGTCCTAGCCTCCTTCCCTTCCGTCTTTCACTTTTCCATGTCCTTGCCACTTGCCTGTCAGGTACCCTCCCAGTAAATCATGGGCACAAAAGTCCTTGACTAGGTGTCTGCTTCTCAGGGAACCCAGCCTAAAATGCCGAATGACTGGAAGACAGACAAGAGGGAAGTTTTTGCAGTGTGTTCTCATTTTCTTTCAATTTCAAATGTATGTGTTATTATGAAAAAAAAACTTTTAAATATTGGATGTTAGGAATTGAATGGTTTATACCACTAGGCATGTTAATATCCTGCTCTCTGAGAACTATTCTTTGTCTTGAATTTGGGTGTCTCCCCAAAGTTTGGAATAATATGTAAAAAACCTGTTTTGAAGTTAGTTATTTCCACAAATGACTCCTCACATTTTTCACATTAGAATTCTCCTACAGGATTCTTATCCTCAATTTTTTAGGTTAATTTTACTGTTACCTCATTCACTGATTCTGTTTCCCTCACTATAGTTTGTAAATATTGGTGACAGTTGCCCAATCTATCACATCAAATAGAGCTATGAAGTGTTTCTAGTGACAGAGTTTACCTAATTAACTCTTTCTCAGCATAGTCCTAACTATACATTTTCTTTTAGAAACATCTGCTTATATCCAGGTATTCTAGGACTATGGCTTTAGCATGTCCTTTCACTATCATTTGGATGCTGTTTCCCTTGGCTTCACCCACTTCTCTAGAGATGAGGCCATTTTTAATTCCAAGGTCGTCACAGATTCTTAACTCATGAAATTCCATATGGTGGAGCTGGAGACAAATGCCCTGAATTCAAATCCTAACCTCACCACCAGTAGTAAGCGGACTGTCAAAGTCAGTGTGCACACCTGTAAGCTGAATGAGCCCCACAGGGTATTATAAGAATTAATTATGATGAAGACAATGAAGATGAGAATGTGCTATTGGGTTATTTTTATTGTATGTGCTGTACTTGTCAGATCCCCACCAGAATATGATACATATATTTATCCATACTTATCTCAGCTATCATATGCTATGAGCTCTGACATAACTGAGATTTGTGTTTTAGTTTTTATTGGGGGATGCCAGGAAATTCTAATTTGTCTTTACCTGTTCCTGCTTTTTCCTTTTTCTTTAAAGGTGCTATCTGCTCTTAGAGTCAGATTTATGGTACTTTTTATGTCACTGATGGTAAATCTCCACATCTTAAAGGATTTTTTTTTATCATTTGAAAGTATATTAT
>NW_007727588.1:375558-376727 GCF_000696425.1 Galeopterus variegatus | reverse complement strand
CTTTTTCTTTAAAGGTGCTATCTGCTCTTAGAGTCAGATTTATGGTACTTTTTATGTCACTAATGGTAAATCTCCACATCTTAAAGGATTTTTTTTTATCGTTTGAAAGTATATTATCTGTGACTTTTAGGGAAAAAAAAAAATATATATATATATATAAGTACAGCACATTCTTGGTATTAAAAGGCATGCCTGAATTTTACATCTGTGAAAACGACATTTAAAGGTTCCAAAAATTGGGCTTTGGTTCTTTGGAGACTTCCCACCCAGGAGCATTTTTTGTTGTTTTTTAACTTCCTGTCTCACTCTACAGTCTCCTCTCCTCTCCCCTCCTCTCCTCCCTTTCCTCTCCTTTCACACCAACCATTTTCTTCTTTAATGTTCCCTTTTCTTGGTTGCTTTCACTACTGTCCACTAAAACCAGAAACTTAAGATCCGTCTTTAATTTCTTATATTCATTCTTGCTACCAACAACTCATCAATCTCCACCTCTTGATAATCTTACATATTGTATTCTTTAAATCTGTCGCTGCCTTCTCCCTTTCTAATGCCACTCATTTCCTTAATTCAAGCCATGTCCATTTCTAAACTACATGTTAAAATAATCACCTGTAATCCCCTTTTCCATTCTTAGTCTGCCCAAACTCATCTTTACCAAGACTTCCTAAGTGAAATTATAATCCTGTGACTATGTTCTTTAAAATCTCTAAGAAACCCACCACCTATAAAAGAAAGGTGGGATACTTGGCATAGAAGACAAAGTTTTCTAAAATCTTACCTTTCTACCTCTCTAGTCAAATCATATTATTCTTTCATTCCTTCTACTTTACAAACTAGTAATACTGAGTAAACCAGTAGTTACTTCAAGCACGTGCTTTTGCTGTTTCACATATCTGTTCACTTTGCACACAGTCCCTTTAACTCTCTTACCCCTCTTTTAACTCCTATCTATCTTTCAAAATTCAACTTAAGCTTGCCTTCTTTTGTGGTATCTTCATTGATCCACACAGAAGAATAAAATGAACATTCCCTCTCTCTACTCTGCTATATTATGCACAAACTTGTGCTACAGAACTTATTTCACTCTTTTATAATTAGCTTGAATGTCTAACTCATCTAGTACACTATTAATAATTTATAGATATTGATTATTCGTTATTTGAGCTGTA